>NC_056743.1:1660473043-1660638043 GCF_019279795.1 Protopterus annectens
GTGTGTGTGTGTGTGTGTGTGTGTGTGTGAGAGTGTGTGTGTGAGAGTGTGTGTGTGTGTGTGTGTGTGTGTGTGTGTGTGTGTGTGTGTGTGTGTGTGTGTGTGTGGTGAATATGTGCATAAATCACACACAGGCATATATCTGTTTATTAGTACCCTACTTTTGACAACAAATTCTTAAACTGTCTTAATATAAACAGTGGATGTTCGATGTTCATGTGATATTTTGGCATCCTTTAAGTATGCTGTTCATAATCAGAGTGTTATACATTGTGCTTTGCAATCTGTTTGGAGGGAAATATTTTGTTGTAATATAATTAAGATGTTATAGCCAGCTGTACCATTAAACCTAGTTATTTTCAAGCAGTTCATCAATGTACTTGAATGCTAGTATATTATATAATGAGTGTATGTCAGAATGCACAGCTATGGGGATTTTCATATTTATTTTGGAAAGATAAGGCTTCCAAATTCTATAATATCATTGCAGATTTTGACATTCAAATTATGACAAATGGTAGCTTTGTGTAGCTGGAAGCAATCTTTACTAGCTGCCTTTATTTTTCAAACACAGTAAAATAAATATTTAAAAATACAGAATTGCAGAAACACATACTTATAATATTATTGATATTTATTTTCATTAATAAGTAGGTTTGAAATCACTCCATTCACAATACTATCATAATTAAACAAATACATTAAATAACTGTATTAGTTAAAGTATATACTAGCTGTATACGACTGTTTATTTCACATTTAATAGTAGTTTACCTTTAAAAAGTGTGACCTATTTATTTTCTGTAAGAAGATAAGTACTCTTGGAGGAACTTTTAGATACAATTGAGCAACCAGTTTGGTTTGTTAAGTGAATCAATCAACTTAAATTTATAAATTATGCACACGTATTATGTTATTCAGGTTAATATCCACGTTATATAAAAAGTGAATATGGTGTATGTTGCTTTGTGATCACTATGAAAGCCTTCAGTGTACTGTCCATTAAAAGCAAGCAGATCCGGCAGTTTTGAGTAGGCATGAGCAATGCAGTAAGATTAAATGCAGCAAGCATCTAGAGACATTAAAATGGAAGGCTACAGATATGTATCAGATATGTAAGCATTTAAACTAGGACTGAATGAATGGCTAAATAAACATTGCTTGCATTAATCTAATCAGACCAAAACTGACATATCTTTTTTTTTAATTACATTGCTTCTGCTTTAAAAAGAGAGGTTTTCAGATTGCTTGTGTTTTATTAAGAAAAGTTTCCTGACAAAGACAAGATAAAAACACATTATTGACTGTGATTTACTTTTTTTCCCTTATGGGGATTTAATAATCTTTATTTTTTACTCTTCTGCAGGGCTTAAGAAACAAACTCATTCCTTTGTGCCTTGAACATGATGGATTCTTAAAAGCTTTATGGGCATTTAATGATCTTTTTAATTACTCCAGCTTCAGTTCATAGAAAGAGTTCAGAGAGAAAAAATCTGCATTTTCTACAGTCATTGACTATACTAAGAATACGTCATGAACTTTTTATCTGTCACGAATAACAAAAATAAATTAATCCAGGCAATGCCAAATGAAGGAGTATGAAACACATCCCTTAAAGAAATGGAATTGCATTTTAACATCATTGTTCAGTTGCAGTGGTTTACATGTTGTCACAAGAGATATTCAGCTGTATTTGATGACTTTTGGAGGGTACTGCTGCAAGTTTATTATGGATATATCAATGTGGCTACATTACAAAAAATGTATAGGATGTCACAAAGCAACGCATTCCAAAAAGAGCCAAAAATTGTGAAGATGTTCATCATTAATCAGTACTGAACAACAGCAATGCGATTGTGTTTTTCAATGGCAGGGTAACAGTGATACGTCTGTTTTGATTTGTAACATGAGTAACACCCTTACCAATATTATGTACTCTCATCTTGTTTTTTTAACAGTGTACCAGCAATGCTGCACTTAACAGAACTGTGTAAAAGTCATGTTACAGCAGCAAAAGAAATAAGGAGACACAATAACATGTTATAAATTATCTTACAATGTAAGTTTAACAGCATAACATGTATATCACGGTGCACAGCTGTGTCACAATTCATTAAAGTAGTTACAGAGTAATGTCAGATATTGCAATAATCAACATTTATTATGCAGCACAGTAGAAATATGTTATAGCTTTTATTCTTTGGAATATCACATTGAAAAAATCATATTGTCATTTTAAGCAATAGTACTGAAGTTCTAGTCTGTGGAAGCATGCCTTATCTACACCAATAATGAATAATCATATTTGCCTATTTATTTCTCAGTTTGTTTATTCATCTAGCTGTCTGTTTCTATATTCATCTACTACATACATACACATATTCCAGACATGGGCATTAATGCCCTTCTAGCTTGCCAATATACCAAAACACTTGTTCCCATAATAAGTGTCCAGGCTGTTCTTAAAAATATCTAAACTAGTACTTGCTTTAATGTAATTTGGTTGTCTGTTGCATGCATCAGCTGCTCTGTCAGAGAACCAATTAGTACACTTCTCATTCCTATAGAATCTTCTACAGAGGTTGTCTGATGATTCTCTAGTACTTTTTGTTTACCACAAGCATTCCCAGAGTTAATTGTCACTAAATGCCCTATATACCTCAATAAGATCTCCTCTTAGATATCTATAAGAGACACTGCACAAGTTCAGATATTTTAGTCTGTCATAATAACTTACATTTTCATATCCATGGTTGCCTTTGGTATATTTCCACTGTACTCTTTCCAGTTTACTCATGCTTGTTTTCTTATAGGGTTTCCATATTGTTATACCATACTCAGGTTTGGATCTGATGTAACTAACAAACAATGATGTCATCATTTTTGATTTCCTGGACTTTATAAGTATTTTTATACATCTTATAGTTCTATAACTATCATTAACCAATTGGGTGATATGATTAGAAAAAACTCATAGATGAATCTAACTAGGTCCTTAAATGAGGCAATAGTTTCAATCACTGTGCTGTATTAAATATTCAACTTTCAGTTTATGTCTCCCAAATCTAATTTGCTTAGTTTTTGATGTATTTATCCGCGTATTATTCTCCTATGCCAAAATGGTCAATTTAGTCAAGTTATTCTGCAGACATCCCTTATCTGTAACACATGTAGTCAGTTTATCCAATTTCAGGTCATCTGCATATATACTGTATAACACCTCGGATGAAAAAAATAGGTCTGAAAGATACAATCTAAACAAGTAAGGGCTTAGGACAGAGCCCCATGGGACACTCTTACTGTAACCAAGAATTTAATCTGTCCAGTTGCTATATGATACTTGCCATGTCTTATTTGTAAGCCATGCAGCTATCTATCTTATCAGAAGTACATCAATACCTAGCTGCTCTAATTTATTGATCAGTATTTTGCGTAGGACCCTGTCAAATGTTGAAGTTAAATCTATATAAATTATAAAACAACACAATTTTTCATTCATAGTTGTTATTATATTGTTATAGAACATCATGTTACAGGTGGCAATAGATCTGTTTTCAATAAATGCATGCTGATATATGGTTTTAAGTCTCAACGTATCCAGTTCTGACAATAACTTATCCAATATTACCTTCTCCATTGTTTTTCCACAACATGAAAGTAGACTTAAGGGTCTATATGACTCTGAGTTTGTCTTACTCCCTTACCCTTAAAGAGAGGCTTAATAAGCACATGTCTCCAATCTTGAGGAATTTCTCTGTATTTATATGACCTAGTGAATAATAAATATAATGATACTGTAAGTTCTTGCTCTACTGTTCTCAGGTCATTGTTACTAATTCAGTCTCCTCCCTGTGCTTTGTTTGGATCCAGTTTGTGCAGTTCTTTTTCAATATAATTTAATTTGATTCCAGTATCTGGAGTTACCTGGATGTCACTAGGACAACTTATCACCCCTTTTGTGGAAACAAACTGTTTTGCATAAGATTTTGTAAATATATCTATAATTTGTTTTGTCTGAGAATACATTTTAGAATCTGCACACAGTTTATCAGTGTGTCTTTATTCCTTCCACATCTTATGTATCTATAAAATGGTTTCATATTATGCACAATATCTTTATATACATTTTCTTTAAATTTTTCTTGATCTTGTCTCACACTATACTTAATTTGTTTGTCCAGCTTGTTTATTTCAGTTTTCAAAGTTGCACTTTGACCTCTCTTCCATTTCTTATATTTTTTGTCTCTCACCTTAATCAGATATCTTGTTCTTATGGAAATATATTCCCAGAGGTTGTATGCCTAGATCCTGATGTCAAACATTTTTTGATTTTTTTGCACTCAAACAATTTCTCTTTCAAAACTTTCCACAATCCATCTGCAGTTTTTCCACTGAACACCTAGCTCCAGTTAGTTTTACATAGTGATGGTTTTGCTTCCATATAATCTGTAATTAAACTTCTGTGCATTGGTTTAAATTTCAGTTTGACAATTATCTGGCAACAAATTAACCTTTATAACTCCATGATCACTGCACATCAATGGTGGCAAAACTTGACTTGAAGTTACAGTAATTTCTTTAGGAACACAAACAACGTCTAGTATGTTCTGTCCCCTGGTAGTTTTTATATAATCTGAAGCAATTATTGTTCCTGAACATACGTTGTGAATAATTTCCTTAATAATGTTGTTGAATCAATATTATTCCAGTCTGTTTCTGGTAAATTATGTCCCCAGCTAATATTATTCTTCCCTCCTGTGCTTCATGCAAGAAATGTATGAATATCTCTAGGTCATCTGCACTTGACTTTGGTGGTCTATACACTCCAGCAATTGTTATATGTTCCAGGATCGTCTTTATTGTTAGAGCTACACAATCTATAGTATTAGTGTTGTCATTGAACATGTAATAATGACAGGTCTCATAATTATCTTTAATACCTATCATAATAGCTCCACCTGATTTTCTGTTAGAATGTGTGTTAGAGTAAAAACATTTATACCCTGACAGAACTGGTTTCCGGTCATTGGTCTTTAACAATGTTTTACAAACAATAACAACATCAGTTTTGTGGGAACGTAGCAAATTTTCCAATAATAAAAAAAAATATTATTAATGCTCCTAGCATTAAAAACCATCACAGATGCATCACATGTTGCTATCTGTGAACTGTTACATTTTCGACCTGGCAAAAGTCCTCCCTATTGTTTGTCAAATATTGCAAAATATTTGCTGTAATAAAGTGCAGTAAACTCTCTATTACTTAGTATTCTTCATCTTATTTTGTTTCTGTGCAGCAAGTGTTTTTAATTGAAACTAAAGGTTGCCTGTAAAGGATAAATAATTAACAAGGCAGTATCGGTTACTGATTCATTCTGATATGCTGCTATTCAGCACCTAATGCAGTATATCTTTACAGGAAGAGGAGAAGAAGGTCATGAATCACTTTAGTGTTGCTACATTGCAGCATGGATTTACTCCACAAATAGCTGTGAAATAAGGCATGATGCTAGACAAAGAAGGGCTTTCCTACTAGTGACTCATGCCTAGTTCATTAGTTTGTAATTGTCTCAATGCAACAGGTAAAATCTGTACTTACTCATAGGTCATACCAGTGATATATAAATAATGCAGAACTGCTTTTTAAATGAGATTATTTGTGATGTATCTGGGAGGTTGTCCTTCACCACCATTTTATGACTGTAGAAATGGTACTTATTATTAAGAAGTTATGGCAGTGCATTGTGCAGTAGAGTTTGCCCCCCCCCCAAAAAAAAAACAACATATTTTTGTGGTTTTTGCAGATGGCTGTTAGGTGTGCTGTATTCTTGATCTGTTGTGATCAGGTAATTAATTTTGAATGATTGTCTCTCAATGGTTTGACATTTTATTTATTTATTTAATTATTTCCAGTTTGATGACCGGGGAAGTCCACTGGGGCAAGCAGAGCCCATTTTCAGTGGAGGTCTGGGGAGAAAAGCTCCAAAAGCAGTTAACAGAACAGAATATAAGTAAAGTATGGAATATACACTATACAAAGGCATAAATATTCAATTTAAAATACAAATACAAAATCAGGGAGTATACGTTTAAAAAACACAAACGTTAAAATATAAAGTCAAAAATACTACAGATAATATAATTAAAAGTACAAGTCATAAAGTGTTTATACAAGGTTAGTGTTTGTTCTAACAATAAGGTTCGCGATCAGAGATGATAGTAGATGAGGTTGAAGGGAGGTTTGAAAAAGACAACAGTGTAATTTTAGGTGGGAAGAGAGCAGGAACAGTTCCAGTTTGAGGTAAGGTAAGAATGGAGGGGAGATTTGAAATTATAGTGGTTGTGAGTACAGCAGTGGAAGGGGGAAGAGAATTCCACAGTTTAGCTAAGGAGTGTGATATAAGTAATTTGCCAGGTGGGCGAAGGGGTATATAGATTTTAATGAGGTTTTGTTTTTCAGATCTAAGAGTATGACTGGGGAGGTAAGGGGTTAAGATAGATGAAAGAGAGGGGCAGATGGAGGGTTGGAACATGAGTTTGTGAGCAGTGGTGAGTTGCATGAATTTCAGGAAATTAGGAAGCAAAAGCCAGTTTAGGGAGTGGAGGGAGTGACAGTGATGGGTAGAGTATTTGGACACTGTAGCAGATTTATAGACTTTGTTATGCTAGGCTTCAAGTTTGTGTTTTAGGCTAAGTTGGAGATGAGCAGGTAGGAGGAGGCTAGAGTACGTCTGGTAGAAACAGTTAGGTAGCAATTTTGTCTGTACAGCAGACCTAGTTTTTGGTGTTTTTTTTTATATTATTTTGGATGTGGATATCGAATTTTAAATGTTCATCAGTGGTTACACAGAGTAGTTTGGTGTGAAATACAATACCGATTAGAGTGTTATTTTGCCTTCTTATTTTAAAGTAGATTTTGTCTATGGTGAAATTTCTCGAAGGAGAGAATATCATGATTTTTGTTTTGTTATCATTGAGAGCAAGATGGTTGTTTAGCATCTAAATTTTGGTATTGAAGAAGGATGTTTGGGTTTTTTGAAGGAGTTCAGAGGGAGACGTTGCTGTACAGATGATTGTGGAATCATCAGCATACTGGATCAGTGTAGCATTATATATGGATTTGTGAAAGTTATTAATTAATTTATTTAATTTATTTTATTTTACATTTCTTGACCAGGTTAGTCCAACTGAGCTAAGGAGCCCTTTTTCAGCAGAGGCCCAGGGAGAAAAGCTCCACAGTTTTACAATTTTAGTGTTAACAGTGTCAGGGGGTTACAACATACACACAATGAAATACATTTTATCAGAAAAATAATAGTGGCAAAAACATAATAAGCATACATAAGAGAAACTATTCGACACCAACATTTTCAATAAACAGTGAAAAGAGTTCACAGTATATGTAGTTATTTCATGAGATATGTGACATTAGAGATGGAGATAAGAGATGGAGAAGAAGAGTGATACTTTGAAGAGGTTTACGAGCTAAAAAGTTTGACGTTTTGGTGATTACATATGAGTTAATGGGCTAGATCAGGGAGGATGAGTGCAGAGGCAGGACCAGTGAGTTTGCAGATACTCTCTAGTGGCAGTTTTGAATTGATTTGGATGTTTGAGGGACCTGATTTCTAGTGGTAATTTGTTCCATGATATGGTAGGGTTGTAGCTGTAGAGGTTGCAGCCGATTTTAGTCTTAGGTCTGTATATTTGTAGTAGGTTAAGGTCAGAGCTACATAGGGACCTAGTGGGGGAGTATTGAGAGATGAGGGGAGATAGGCTAGGGCAGAAGGATTTCAGGTAGAGTACAGAGTGAATTATTTGTACTTGAGAGAGTAGAAGCTGGTGAGGTAATTCCAGCCAGTTCAGTTATCTTA
Organism: Protopterus annectens; assembly: GCF_019279795.1. Classification (NCBI taxonomy): domain Eukaryota; kingdom Metazoa; phylum Chordata; order Ceratodontiformes; family Protopteridae; genus Protopterus; species Protopterus annectens. Next base: position 1,660,480,918 of record NC_056743.1, read on the forward strand.
GAGAAAGACAATGATGTGATTTACAAGTTTGGTGAGCAGCAAATCTGGCAACCTTGTTGTAGGTAGACTCTAGTTTAGTTAGTTTTGTGGAGTTATTGTGGAGTTAAGATTGGTAAGAATTTGAAAAGTATATAGAAGGCTAGGTAGGAGGTATGCATGAGAAAAGGTTATTTTTGCTTAAATAGAAACTTTTTGTTTCAATAAAGAAAGCCAAGTTTTTGGTGTGTCTTTTTGATGCAGTTGTTTACATGTAGATCAAACTTGAGTTGGTCATCTATCGTTACTCCTAGTAGTTTTGTACTAGGATCAACATTAGTGGGAGTGTTACTGAGTGACAGTACAGAAAATGTAGATTTAAGGTGGGTAAAGTTCTTTGGGAGAAATTGTAAGAGTTTTGTATCTTTAGAGTTAAGAATTAGCTGGTTGTCACAGAGCCAGGATTCTACTAATTTAAATAATGCTTGAGTTGAAGAAATAAGGTCAGAGGGAGTATCTGTGATGGTGATGAAGGTGGAGTCATCTGCATATTGTACAAAGGATGAATGTGGACAGGAGGTGTAGAGTAGATTAGTGAATATATTGAATAGTAATGGGCCAAGGATAGATCCTTGACAGACTCACATTTTGACAGAAAGAGGAGGAGAAAGACCTGAGAGCCATCTCATTGACTGTAGATGGTCAGTGAGATAGTTGGAAAAACAGGTAGTAGTAGTAAAGAAGTTTAGGTCAGCCACTTTGTTCAGCAGAAGACCATATCAAAGGCTTTTGAAAGGTCAAGGAATAGGCAGGAGACAAACTTATTATTGTCTCTGGCTAAACACTATTTATGAAGAATGTAAGGGCAGTTGCAGTGCTATGTTTAGGGCAAAAGCCATGCTGTGTAGGAGTGAGCAAGTTTTCCTGTAGAACGTATTTCATAATTTGCTTGCATATGAATTTTTCTAGTATTTTTGAGAGTGGTGAAAGGATCACGATGGGTCTGAAGTTTGTGATGTCAGTGGAGTTACCTCCTTTCTGAATGGGTATGGTTTAGAATTCTTTCCAGATAGATGTGACCTTAGATTCTGAGATGGAACAATTTATTAGGATTGATACAGGGAGGGCAAGGGATTCAGCAGTAATTTGCAGGAAATAGGGAGGCAGGTTGTCAGCAGAAGCAGAGCAGGGTTTAAGTTTAGCGAGCAAGGATTTCATATACTTGGTGGGTACAGTTGTAAGAGAGAAAGTGGTAGAGGAGTTGAGAGTAGGAGAGGATTTGGAAATGTTAGTTGAATTGGTAGTAGAGGGGAAGGAATTTATAAACTTAGATATGGATTCAATTAAATAGGAATTGAATGAGGTAGCTGTTTCTTCTGATGATTTTTTTTGGGCAGGAGTTGGGAGATGAAGGGTTACCAGGGTGCAGAATTTGGTTTATAGAGTTCCAAAATTTCTTGGGACCTGTTTTTTGACCAGTTGGGGGTTAATGTAGAAGTTCTTTTTGTCTTTGTGAATGTGTTTTTTTGCCTGATTTCTTAGTTCTTTATATTTTTGCAAATGGGAAGGGAGCTTAGTTTTTCCCCTTTCTTTTCAATGCCATGTCTCTAGTTTTCATTAGGGTGCAGGTGGCAATGGTAAGCCAAGGGGATATATTAGATTTGATGTGAACTGTGCCGGGTGGAGCAAGAGAGTTAAGAATGTTAAGGAAAGTAGAGCTGAAAGAGTGGATAGCTTCATCAAGGGGAAGATAGGTTAGATGTGTCCAGTTTATCCTGGAGAGGAGGTAATTAAAAGTCTCAGGACAGAAAGTGGATAGTTTGCGAGAGGTTATGTATCTGTGAGGCCTAGGGAAATGAGGAGTGTATCTAAGAATTTTCACAGGGGAGTGATCACATAGGGAGTCGGGTAGGGTCTCAGAGTTATGGTATTTGTTGGGATCTGTGACTTAAATCCAATTGATGAGAGAGCTGGGGGTATGTGATCTGTTTGTACAGGTGGAGGTTGAGATAAGTTGTACAAAGCCATGTACGTTGATGCATGAAGTAGTGTTAGGGGACTGAAGAGTTATCCAGTTAATATTTACATCCCCAAGAAGAATAGTTTCATTGTGGATGTTTTGAGAAAGGGAAGAATGAATGTTTTCTAGAAGGGTGATGTTATCTGTGGGGGGAATGTAGATAGCTATGACTGTGATAGTGGTGTAATTGTTAAGTTTAAAGTTAGCTGTCAAAAGTTCAGCAGGTGAAAAGGAGGCGAGGGATGGTTTAGACTTGAAGGGGTAAGATGGTTTGAATATACAATGGCCACTCCATCCCCTTTTTCCTTTAGTCTGTCTAGTCTAAAAATATTATATCCTGGGGGATATCACTGTTACAGTTTTGTGGCTTCAGCCAGGTTTCAGTCAGGGTGACTATATCAGGAGTGTGGTTAGCCACCCAGGCATGGAATTCACTAATTTTGTTTAGGATGCTTCTAAGATTCATGGAGTCAAAAGATACTTGCTTTTTTGGAGGAGTAGTGTAGGGTTGGTTAGAGGAGTTAGCTTTATTGACTGGAGGGGGGTGGGCCAGGGTTTGAATGAATGTCACCTGATTGTAGTAGAGGCTTAGGGAGGAAATGTTGTTTGTATAGTAGGGGCTTTATTTTATTTTCTAAAGAGGTGGTAGAGGAAGGGGGTATTTTGATTCTGGGGAGGATAGTATTTAGAGGAAAGATAGATGAGCAGGCAGGGGAACATTGCACAGGATGTGTGAAGACACTGACATTAGTATTTGCTGGATGAAAGTAAGTTGGAGTTAGGTGAGAGTTATATGAGGTAAGAGTGTATAGGGGGAGAAGGGGAGACAATAGAAGAAAGGCTTGGATTGAAAAGACATGTCAGTAAGGAGGGTCAGTAGTTAAGAGGGAGGTAAAAGTTGGGCCTAGAAGAAAGGTGGTAGGAAAACTAGGGAAAAGTAACCAGTATGGAGTGTCAGTACACAGAAAGGAAAAAGGAGTGTTTGATATCTAGGGTTTGCAGAAGGAGAGGAGGGAGGTATGCAGGAGTGGGGTATGGCAAAAATAAGGGGGGAAAGGGAGGGAAGCAGAGGAGGGGATTGTGGAATGGAGAGGAATATAAAGGAAATTATATGGGGGTGGTTGGGAATGGGGGTGGGTACAGGAGTGGAGTGAGCCTGACCGTAGTGAGGGCTAATGGAGCAGTTTGGGCCAGGAAATGGCAGTCACCACAAAAAACAATCAGCAGGTTAGGAGGGAAAAAGTAAGGAGTACACAGTGAGAGTCAGAAGGTGAGTAGAAGAGGTGGGGAGTTGTAGACAGAGAGGGAAGAGATGTTATAGCAAGGTATACATGACCATTCGCAGTAAGATAAAAACAATTAAAAGGAAACCATAAACAGAAAAACAAGAGAGTATAGCTAAGAGAGTTGGCACTAGGGTAGTGACTAACTTATTGATGGCAGAGAGGGACAATGAGGCAAAGTTTTTAAACACGTGAGTGCTGGGTGGCATTTTAGTGATATGCAGGTATCCAGTACAGTAGACAAAGTAAGGCTAATTTGTGGTATGAGCTGAGACTATACTTTTAGTTTAAACTGGCTATGCAGTAGACCACTGGTGTTATCCCAGGAATTGGAGCAGAATCTGTAAATATCGTAGAAGCAGTCTAGAAGGGAAGAAACTTTGTTCTTAAAACCAAACTCCCACAAATAAGTTGCAGCAGCATACAAAGCCTTCCAAGTGAGGTAAATGTAGTTTAAATGTTGATTACAAGTGAAAAGCTGTTAAAATCAGTACATTAGGGAACTGCACACCACTGAGATGAAACCAGAGTCTAGTAGGAAGAGGAAAAGAAATTAATGAAAATATTGATAAGTAAGGGGCTGAGAATAGAGCCTTGGAGGATGCGGGAGGGATAGTTAAGAAAGGATGAAGTGGAATTTTTCCATTTAACAGCTTGTTGTCTATTGGAGAGATAGCTTGTAAACCAGGCTAAGGAGGAAGGAGAGAAATTGAGGGAAGACAGTTGATATAAGAGTAAAGGATGTGAGACAGTGTTAAAGGGTTTGGAGAGACCTAAGTAAAGGGTGGATATGATTTTCCCAGAGTCACATGCATGGTTAATGGTATATAGGAAGAACAGAATAGCAGTGGTAGTGCTGTGGCCAGGTCTGAAACCATGTTGTGTTTTGGTAAGAAGATGATTGTGTGTTAGGTATGGCAAAAGTTGGTGATGAATGCATTTTTCGAGGATTTTAGAATGAGGTGAGAGAATAGCTATAGGACAGACGTTAGTAGTGTCTGTGCTATTGCTGCCTTTGTGGTGAGGGGTGACAAAAGCTTTCTTCCAGAGTGAGGGGGGCATAGGTTTCTTGGATGGACCTGTTGATAAGAATGGAAATGGGGAGGGCAATGCTGTCTGCAGCCATCTTAAGGAAGGGGGAGGCAGATTATCAGGAGCATAGGGGCAAGGCCTTAGTTTAAGGAGAATGTTTTTATGCTGCTGGTGGGGATAGGTTTAATACTGAAAGGTGGAGTGTTAGATGAAAAAGCAGTGGATAGAGGACTATGAGAGGGGGAGAAGAAGGAAAAGTTTGCGGGTAGTTTGGCTATGCAGTCAACAAAAAAGGTGTTGAAATTAGATGCAATTTCATGGTCTGGGGAGTTTGGGTTAGGGCATGAACTGTTTTTTCTACTAGGGTTTAGAAGGGAGGAAATGCAATTCCAGAACTTTTTGAGGTTAGAATTATGTTCTAATTGGTGTTTGGAGTAATAAGTCTTATGGTCTTTAGTTATTAGTTTCTTCACTGAGTTGTGGAGTTGTTTGAATTCGATTAGAGAGTTTGTTAACTTTTTTTTTTTGGTATTGTTTCCAACATTTGTCTCTGAGGTGCATTAATTTTCTAGATTCTTAAGATAGCCAGGGAATGGTTTTGGCTTTTATCCTTTTTGTTCTAAGAGGGGCTAGGCTGTTTAGTAAGTATAAGAAGGTTTTGTTGAAGTAATTAGTTGCACTGTCCAGAGGCAGAGTCTTTAGGGGGGGCCCAATTATTTTTTTCAGACAGTCAGAAAATGTCTGTGGATTGAAGTTGGTATGATTATGAGTCTGAATGTACTGATGTTGTATTTGGACAAAAGAGGCACACTGGAGGGCATATGCTGGTAGGTGGTCACTATGGGGATCAGGTATAATTTTGCTGTTTGAGATTTGGTTTGGATGAGTTGCTAAGATCCAATCTAGTGTGGTGCCAGAGGAGCCATCTTTACTGGCTCTGGTAGGGTAGTTTATTAGCTGAGAGAAGTTAAAGATATTAATTGTTTGGCTCAGAGATTGTGAGGAGATGGTGGCCCAGTTGATGTTTACATCGCCAAGGATGAATGTTTCCTTTTTGATGTTGGAAGAGAACCATGACAAAATGGCTTATCAAGTATGGGGATTTTATCACCAGGTGGAACGTAGATGGCAGCTATACATAAAGATTTATGTTTGTTGATTTTTAGGAAAGCTATGGATAGATCAGCAGGAGAGAATTTAGGAATGGAGTTAGTGTAAGGAATGACTGTTAGAGAAGAGTAAATTATGGCTACCCTCTTCCTCCTTTCTTATTAGGTCTGTCATTCTGTATGATCTGGTAGTCAAGGGGAAGAATTTCAGTATCTTTGATATGAGGTTTGAGCCAGGATTCTGAGACAGTTAATATGTCAGGATGGTTATGTGACAACCAGGCATGCAAATTGGATATTTTATTGCAAATACTTTAGGTATTGATTATAGCTAGGTGGATGGTTTTGGGGGAGGATGATTGTGGTGATGTAGAGGAGCAGAAGTTGGTGGAGACAGTGGGACCAGGATGATTTCACTGTCTTAAGAGATTCCCTATCACAATACACATGTATGAGAAAAAGATCATACCACAGTATACATGTATGAGAAAAAGATCATACCACAATACACATGTATGAGAAAAACAACATGGAGTGTTACTCTGGACAAAGAATTTATATGGATTTACTAGAGATAAAGCTGAGGATTATGTTCTTAATGAACATTAAGAAAACACCCAGAAAGAATTTTTAAAACATTCTTTTCAATTTACATTAGTCTGCCTATTATATTTTGAGAGCAAAAGAGAGAGAGAGAGAGAGAGAGAGAGAGATAGTGAATTATGAAGAAGCAAATTACACATTTATTTTCACAAATTAAAAAAGAGAAAAATTTCAAGCAGGCATGCCACCAGAATCATTTGTCAACTTATATTTATTTCTGTCCCATCTGAATAACAATCTTGCTAAAAGTCTAATGCGTCATGTGCTTGCACTTGTTTAAATCATAGAGTGAAAATTAGAACTTTCAGCAAAATATTTAATGACCACTAGTAAAGCTCCTTCTCTGCAATGAGCATGCAGTCTCAATAACTACATCCCATCAGTTTATAACATTTTGTGCTGTAGACACATTTTCTATATTTGTTTCCCGCCTTTGAGGCAAGAGAAAGGTAATGTGTTAGAATTAGATAGGCCTGCACTAAAGGCAGAAGAAAAATTACATTATCTACTGAATGCTGTGAACTGATTCTATCACTGTTATTTCTACAAAGGAAGCCAGGATCATGTTTCCAAAGTTTCATAGGAATATATTTTTTTAAAAAAAGGTAAGGCTACATGCATCCTCTTTGCAAGAAAAAGAGACATAGTCAACCTACTTATGTGCCTACATCATCAGTGGCTGTGTTCAGAAAAGGCTGTGTGATTTGTGAATTGTTTTATAAGCGACATAATTTAAGCCCATTTAAATAGTGGTCCTGATTATTTTCACTCTATTCAGTGGAATGGCAGGTAACTCAAAAGCAGGCAAATAACCAGTATCCAGGTATGCCAAATCATGTACTTCCTCCAAAGGAGTTTTCATCTGTTTTGATTTTCTTTTTCAAAATTGCAGGTATGATTTAATTATTTGCTTTTTACAGAAAGAGAATCAATTTCATCTTTACACCTAGTTTAGTACACAAGAGAAGTGTGCAAAATGCCAGGGCAGGGATTGCCAGTTTCATATAGATAAATTATTTGTATGTCACAGTCTACTACATTTCGTGATTTTAAAGTATTGCCACTGTTACTTTTTATTGCTTCTTATCAACACATATTATAGTAATTTAGCTGCTTCTTTTACTTATTTATGCAAACTGTATATAATATTAACTTAGTCACAGAACAAGACCTTTTCCTGCTCATTAGCACAGCAGTACACAAGAAAGAATCCCCATATCAATACTGACATCTAAGACACAGAATGCCCAGAAGTAAAAACTTGTAATGCAGACTAACACATACAAAGGCTGTGATTCATAGACGCACACTTTGCCAAGCTAAATATCAAAGATCCTGTAGAATGTCATGGCCTGTAGCTACTTAGATATGAATCAGGACTTCCATTGTCGCAGTAGTTGAAACAAATGCAATGGAAAAGCAGTAGGGCTACATTATACAGACAAGTTCAATTATGCAGGCTCAGTGGAGGAATGACACGATTAAGGTGCACATGATTGTTGAATTATTAATTTAATTTAACTGACGTTATTAACATCAACTAGTTTTAATATTTCCTCTTTTCAAAACATTAAACTTGAACAAGTTTCAATCACCAAGTTACTTGTAACAACTGATGCTAAACTCAACTGTGATATTCATATGCATAATGTTATAAAGAAAACTCAATAAACATTTGGGAATCTATACAGAATCAAGGCATTTCTCACTGGCCTAGGTCATAAATCTACTGCACATGCAAATCTCCTAACAAAACATGTATATTCTGTCCCTATCCTCATTAATCTATACAACAGCCACCTAGGAAAGCTTGAACAGTTCTACAATAAAATTGCTAAATTTCTTACTAATTTGCCTAACAGAACCTATCACTGCTTTGCACTCTCAAAAATAAACTGGTTTGAATTCCCAAACTACCTTAAAATCTTTCATCCAAAACCTGCTAATTGTGTGCTTTACTACCCAAATGAATGTTGTTCCCTTAATACATTCCTTCAGTGGTATGATCAAAACAGACCTTTCTGCTCTAAAGATAAATTCCTGGCTCAACAATCTAAATCCCAGAAGTCATCAGGGGATGCTTTCTATTCTAAGTTATAGCTCTCAGATATGGAATACCATACTCAGCTCATTTAAGGAAATAGACAAAATGCTTAGGTTTAAGAGAGACCTCCATGGCCATCTCCCAAATGTTAGATATTGGCTGGGATTCAATAAAGCCAAATTTCCATGTCAGAATAGTGTAGCAGCTATTGCATGGAATATGGCTGCTGAGCGATCCAGTAAAAAAGGCTGGGAGTGTGCACGAGCCTCCCAGCATTATTCGGATACGGACACCACTGAAAAATGCTAATTACCTAATTTTCTGGTGAAAACCATAAAAATGAGATGAATTAGCCATTCTGTAAGCAGACAGGCATCCATGTCAGAGGAGTGTCTGCTGCAGAAATGTATTCGGTTACTAACCATGTACATTTCTGCAAAAAATAAAACAAGGGCATGACAGCCCAAAGTAAAGCATGTATTATGAGGAGTAGGCATGCCAATGGCCATGCAAAACCATTTCATGTTTTCATAATTATAAAAATCCAACTTTTTTTTTTTGGTCGATTTTGTCCATTTAAGTGGAGCGCAGTGGCGTGCAAATGACATTATGCAGAAAATAAGAAAAATGTAAAAAGGCAATTTTATGTGAAATATGAATCTTGCCATTATAGTGGGTAGCATGCAGAAGCAAAACAGTGACAGGTAGTACTAGTAGCTAAGGAGATAGGCTCTTATGTAGTGGTGTAACAATGGACTAAGGCAGTGCGGTATGCAAATGAGCTAGATTTATTGAATGGCAAAATGTGAGACCATGTCCGCCTGCACCTAACCGTATAGGAGCTATAATGCTGTAGTGTAAGCAGGAGAAGCAGCTGACATGAAACGGGGGTATGTCATGCTTGGTCTAAGCACACTGAAGATCCACGGCCTCTATTTTTGCACAGCTAAGCAAGGGGGTGTTTCTTAGCTAGTTAAAGAAATACAGAGATTTTTCATGTCCCTGGGAGGACCCTTTCTGCTCAATACTGTTTACTATAGCTACATGGGTTTGGGTGGCTCACTGTGGGGCTTAAACACAACAGAAATAATAATAAAAACAAGAAAGCAACAGGAACTAGCAGAAGTGTTTACATTTGAGCAGCGGGTTTGCGTGGCATGCATTGGGTTTAAAAGGGATGGAAATAGGAAGAAATAAAATGGGAAATAGTAGTATAAAGGCACTCAACTATAAATAATATAGCTGGCAGGTGGAATGTATCATAGTCAGTCAATCACACAGACAGCATCTACAGCACACCAGTATAAACTATGCAAACACCTTTCAGTCTGTTTTTTCCCCACAAACACTGCATCATTGGTATGCACACTCAGAGGAATTTTAACTGACAAAATAATGTTAGGGGATGCTATAGCTTTGATACATCAGTATGTACTAAAGACTGAGGGCGGTGAGGAGGATAATGCTGATAACTATCCCAGACTGAAGAGGAGGAGAAGAGTGTTCAGACCCAGGGTAACCTACCAGGGGCTACATGATCTGGAAATACTACAGTGTTACAGGGTGGACAAGGGCTTACTTCAGCAACCCAGCGAGCTGTGCCGGCCTCACCTCAGACCCAGAGCCAACTGAGGGGAACCCATCACAGTTGAAACCAAGGTATGTGCAGCCTTAAGAATACTAGCTACAGGTGCCTTCCAAAGACCTACTGGGGACATCATGGGGGTCCCACAAGCATATGCATACAGAGTACTCCACCAGTTCCTGCATGCCATGTGAACGCATGCTGGTGAGCACATATATTTCCCCAGCAGCAATGAGGAGAGGACCAACAATATTCATCTCTTCCACCATGTAGCAAACTATCCAGAGGTACTGGGTGTAACAAACTGCATGCACATCCACATCAAGGCACCACCTGGTGAAGAGGGTAGAGTCTATGTCAACTGCAAGGGCTATCACTCCATCAACGGTCAGGTCATGTTCAATGCCCAGGGCATTATCATGAATGTATGTGCTGGCAGCCTTGGTAGTTATCACAACTTCCACATCTAGCATGCCTCACAGCTGTACCAGGCATTTGCTGGGGGGACATCCCATATAGCCATCTGTTGGGAGAGGCTGGCTATGCACTGGAGCCATTGATGATGACACCCATCAGAAATGCACACACACACACACACACACACACACACACACACACACACACACACACACACACACTGAAGAATGCCATAATGAGGCACACACAGAACATTATAGAGCATGTATTTGGGATGTTCAAGTCATGGTTCCGCTGCCTTGGTATGTCTGGAGGAGCCCTGTAGTACTCACCAGCCACATGTGCACACATGTTCATAGTATGTGACATGCTACACAATACGATCCTGCAGAAACAGCTGTGGCAGGAACATCTCAGGGAAGGGCCGCACAGCCCCCCACCATTGCCAAGGCCCCCACAGGCACAGGGGGACTTGGAGTATGAACACATAGAGTCTGATCCTGTAGGCAGACAGAGGCATGCCCAGTATGTCCAGGCCTTGACAAAGAGGCAACGCATAGCCCACACACTGACACTATAGGGACCCAGGGACTGACACCTCTCTCTGACTCACACACTCAGTTAAATGGATGCCACACACATCACACTACCTGTATCTTACCATGTATAGGCTGTATACTGTATGCATCTGACAGAGCCAGCCCTCAAGCACCATCCTCACAACTGACACAGGCATAAGGTAAGTCAGTCTTCTGAACAATAAATGAATGGAGTAATATGTTGTGGTAGCATAGCTATGGTATCACTGCATGCATGCAAGGGAATGGGGTTGCCTACCGGGATAAGAGCAGACAACTGACAGCTATGTGGGACAACAGGAAATGTCCACCCAATACTGACTTCCTCAGAGAATGCAGTAGTCCCCTAGGTGACAAATCTCACTGAAGTATATGTGGGAGGCTAACTAACTGTGGGGGGGGGGGTCATAGGTCATATGCATGGATGTCAATGTAGGGGGAGGTTCCATACTCATCCCACAACCTCACCCAGCAAGTCAGCTGTAGCCATAAAAAAATACAGAAATGTCTGGCAGAGGCCCACAAATGGGGACAATGATGAAATATTCCCATACAGACTTACACAGTGATATCACAATCACAGCAAGTCTTGCAGTTGCAGTAAGGCTCTGAAGGGTAAGAAATCTGAAACCCAAATGTCTGCCATTACAATCTAACCTGTGGTCTTTAGTTATATGCCTGTAGTCTCCAAGACAGGCACAGTAATATGTTAAATGGAACCAATATGTAAAGGGAACATCAGCACAGTCTGTGCAAATGTAGACAATTGACAGGTGTGCCCCCCCACCACACACATTTTCCCATAGAAATGCAGTAACAGTAATGTTTGCAGGGAATTAGCAGCAGAGCACACATTCCCAGGGCTGTCCCAATCAACTTGATAACTTGTTGTATGTCCACAATATGCAGGGGTCAAAGAACTATGTATATGTGTGGTCAATACTGTCAGTATGTGGCCTGCACTTACTCCCGGCTGTCATGCCTTAGTGGCCTAGGTACAGTACTGTGGTTGACAGGGTCATTTTCCAAGAACTGCATTTCAAACTATTTTGCATATCAAATACAGCTATGGTAGGAGTTGTACACACTGTGCAGATGTCAATATTTGTTCCTGCAGGAAAGACGGACAGGTCAAGGACAGGGAGCCACACATATGGACAGCACAGCTCAGAGTGACCTACACATTGTCTAACATATCCTTCAACTGTACATATTTTTTGCATAATGGCCGGAGGTTTACAACATATTTATGGTCTCTTTATCATGAAATTGTGGTTTTCTGGCAAATCACTGGCAAATCACAAAAGACTAAAGTCAGAAAATAATGACATATTATAGTTTCAGACTTCATACCCATTAGGAAAATGCATGCTAATGCAAAACCTGTTATTGTATCACCTTTCTAGGTTTGTAAGGCCGATAGTTAACAATGGTCCCTATATGTGGCCTTTGTACCACAATTACTTATGGCTTTGTCTAGATGTCTGGCTCAAGAAAGTCAGAAGATATGGTGCCTAGTAGTAACAGCAGGTACCTGGAGGTCAGTGTACTGCCAGGTTGTAAATGGCTGCCAGCTTACACCATGTCAGCACTGACAACATGTCACTGGCCAACATCCATACCCCTGGAATGACAAGTTGTCACAGTAGGAGCACAAGTATGCCTTGTATATCTATTCTGCTTGTCCTAACATTGCATTTGCCTGCCAGTTATTTGCAAAACAAGAAAGGGTCATGTCAAAACATCAATGACAGACAGTGAGGATGCAGATGTCATACCCATATGAGAAAGCAAGCAAATACCAAACTGGTCTCCCAACTATCTATGTTTGGCAGAACAGTATTGGCACCCTGTCCCCATGTGTAGGCCTTTGTCTGACTATCATATATGGGCCTGTCCAGATGTCAGTTTGTGATGGTCTGACAGCTAGGAAAACATGTAGCCTCATAATAACATATATCAACACAAACTGTCTGAAGACCAGAGCAAATATAGTGGTGCAGTCATGGACAACCTACTAAAAAGATACACTCAGAGGTGTCAAGTCCATAACCTTGTGAGTGATGTTACGGCATTTACCCTGCTCACACCAGAATTACAAATACATAACAGCAGCAGAATAAACAAATAAGAGCAGCAGTGAAATCCACTAAAGGAAACTCAAACCCAAAGGAAGCTCCCAGATCTGTGCAGAACAGGTGGTCAAGGACACCACATACACAAATGCTGTAGATATAGCCACTACACTGGCTGACAGATTCCGTGGAAATGTCTCCCCTCTGCCCACCTATCAGGAAAGCAGGACATCACCAGTACCTAAACATCCAGCCCTTATCACTAGGAAGCAGGGCATCACTCCTCTCAAAGTCAAGAGGACAGTCTCTATGGGACGTGAATACATCCCAGGCTGCAAACTACATGAACCCAGGCATAAACTGGCAGCATCATTATGCACCCTAATTATTACACACAAAGCCTGAGTACTATCTATGTCACAGCCAAGTGGTGGACAGCCACTGTGATCCCTTTACACCAAGGTGGAGTGTTCATCGATCCAGGAAATGAAAGACCCATCAGCCTAACTAGCCTGATCCACAAGGCCATGCAGTGTTTTATCATGAATCACATTAACAGGGACATTGGCAAAATGCAAATGCATTACCCTACAAAGTATGCCATCCTCAGGGGAGGTATGTCAGTGAACTAGGGATGACTTCCCTGAAGCTGCCAATAAAGGCATGGATGAGGGAAAGATGGTGCACTCTGGGCACCGTGACCTGGCCGAAGCCTTACACACCATTCCCACTTGCTCATAGTACATGAACTCTGTCAACTAGCCGGCAATCCATATGTTACCAGATGGGTATCACACTGGTTCATTGATAGAGCCCACATAATCATAATAGGGGTAGCCAGCTCAAACAGTACACCTGTAATGAGTGGCATACCCCAGGGAATGTTCTGGAGACCTCTGGTTTATGGGATATACTTCCTTGAGGTGCAGGCCAAAAACACTGGCCCATGACTGACCAGGTTGGCAGATGACTGCAAACTGGCAACAGTCTTCAATACCCAAAGTAAGAGGATCTTACCAAAACTAATGCTGGATGCTAGAAACATGGCCTCAAGCTGAATGCATGCAGATGCATCATCACCCCCTTTGGGGAGACTGATGTCCCCACATAGTATCACATTAACAACAATGTTCTACATACACAATCAGTAGTGAGGCAGTTGGCCAACCAGGTTGATAGCAACCTGATGACTGAGCACCATGTTGCTCCCATTGTACAGAAAGCTTCATAGATGGGACAACTCAAATGTAAGTGTATCCCATCCAAGGACAAAGAGCTCATAAGAGCCATGTATGCTAACCTTATGAGGCCAATTATATTCCTCAATGTCCCCTTTGGCATGTACCTCACAAAGCACATGCAGCAGCTGGAGAGACCACAGAGTTTCCCCACCAGGACAATGCAGAACCACAAACACCTACCCTACGCAGATAGGCCAACAGCACTGTCCCTTTACTCCATGCCATACAGACTCTGGAGAGGTTACCCCTGTCTGGCATATAAAGCAATCCAGACCCCGTCTTGATGGGACTGTTGCACATCTGGAAGTCAACACCCACCCGATCAACCTGTAGGTGCAGCGTCAACCTGGTCTGTGATATCAGTACAGCTTGTTGGTGTGACAGATATGTGTCCCACACACTCCCCCATTTGTGAAATACATTCCCTGCCCACTTCAAGCCAAGTGCCTCAATACCCCTCCCCTAGTGACGTGCTTTCTGTATAAGTGCATGAGAAACAGAAAATACACTCCTGTGATTCCACCTAGGTCCCTACTGGACAGGGGCTCTGGGTGCTGACATGTCTTAACATGGGCTACACTCTCATCTGCATGAGTTATAAGGGCTTCAGGGCCAATAGCTTACTAATGTCATATCAACCTATCAACCTATACACAACTGTCTGTTAGTGGTTCACCACATTACTCTATAGTGCTGTGCCACTGACATACCTGTGCTATGTGGAATATACCACACATATAATAGATATTTCTGCTCAGGAGAATGCACTCTGCACCTTCATCCATATCTCTCAACCTCTGACAGCAAGACATCTGGACAAGGTCATAAATAAAAGTGGGACAAAGGCCCAATGTTTGGCACGTGTTGTAAATATTTCTTTTACAAACTTAGAAAGTTGGTAAAATAAAGGGTTTTGCATTACCAGGAATTGTCTGAAGGTTATGAAGTCTGAAACACTAATGCCCATCATTATTTTGTAACTTCAGTCTTTAATTATTTGCAACTAACTTGTCATAAAAACACAGGTTTATGTAGAGTGGACAAAACTTCCAGACAAACATCTGGACAATATGCAAAAAACTGTACAGTTGAGAGGTATGGACACACCAAGATATGACTTTTCAAGTATGAAGAATAGCATACAAGCAGGAGATCACCAGCCAGTATATCACCAGGGTGCTGGACTATTTACACATCTGCACCAGTCAATCGGCTGTAGCCACACCTCTCAACTGGCTGAATTGGGCAAGAATATCTATAGTTTGGCTCACAATATTGGTCTGTGCATCATACATCTTGTGTTTCTCTGGTAAAGCAATGTGATGATCTGAGAATTTCTGTCACTAGGAAATGACACAATACATTTCAGTGTCAGACATCAGATATGTCAGAAAATGTCTGCTAAAACAAACCCTGTACCTCTAGCAATGTATTGTTTACTTTTGAGAGGTATGGCTGTAGCACACAAAACTCTGGACCAGAGTACAACTATCTCTGGAATGGAGTCCCACACTTACAATAGAAGGTCATATTGGGAATGCTTCTACATTTAGGAAATCACAGCCCATGTTGGAACCCACATCGGACTATATAACTGCATTGTGTATTTATGTCTCTGCATACAGACAGCTATGTACATCTTAACATTCTCTACACACACCCATCAGACAGGTTTACCCTCATGTAGCTGTAGGTCATCCAAATGTGATATATCTGCATCTGTTGCATGTGATACACAGACATTATATGGCAACATATAACAATATGTCAAGCATACACACTCATAGATGTGGGGAAGAGAAAGACAGAGAGTGGTATAGAGAAAGAGAGAGAGACAGGGGGACACAAACAGAGAGTGGGTCATACACAGGGATACCTTGAATTGCATAGAGTGATGTCCTGCTGCAGACAGTGACATACCGGTCATATCCAGTTGCATGTGCCAGCATGAAAGTCAGCTCCATTGTGTAATAGTGCTGAGGTGGGGGTTGTAATATCACATCACCTGTCTTTGTGTGTGTGTGTGTGTGTGTGTGTGTAGGTGAAAGAGTTTTAGGCCATTCCTACCCAGTACACTTCCCAGTGCCCTACTTTAGCAGTCCTGCTGATGTCAGTCACCTTAGAAGTACCTTTGGACATGTGTGTCCTGTACGATCTATAGCTCCTGCGATAACTGTATAACACTATAGTACAAATAGCTAGATAAATAGGGGTTCTAATCTCAGTCCTGCCAAGTGTATGTGTTTGTTTGTTTTTAGGTGAAACAGTTTTAGGCCATTCAAACCCAGTACACTTCCCAGTGCCCTACTTTAGCAGTCCTGCTGATGTCATTCCACTTAGAAGTACCATTGGACAATCCCAGCCCTATAAGCTACATGGCACATGCAATAACTACAAAACAGCATAGTACAAATAACAAGATAGGTAGGGATTCCATTCTCAGTCCTGGCAAGTGTGGGTGTGTGTATGTGTGTGTGTGTGTGTGTGTGTGTGTGTGTGTGTGTGTGTGTGTGTGTGTGTGTGTGTGTGTGTGTGTGTGTGTGTGTGTGTGTGTGTGTGTGTGTGTGTGTGTGTGTGTGTGTGTGTGTGTGTGTGTGTGTGTGTGTGTGTGTGTGTGTGTGTGTGTGTATATACAACTGATTGTAAGTGCATATGTTTATAGGATATTGTACTTTGGGGACTTTCCCACCCAGAACACCTCCCAGTGCCCTACTTTAGCAGCACTATTGATGTCATTCCTTGTAGAAGTACCTTTGGACATCCCTCTGCCCTATAAACTCCATGGCATATTCAATAACTGCGTAACATTTTAGTACAAATAACTATATAGGCAGGGGTTCTATTCTCAGTTCCAGCAAATGTGTGTGTGTAAAAGTAGTTGTAAGTATGTATGTTTGTAGGCTAAAGTATTTTGAGGACTTTCCCACCCACAACACTTCCCAGTGCCCTATTTTAGCAGTTCTGCTGATGTCATTCACCTTAGAAGTACCTTTGGACACTTGTCAGCCCTATAAGCTCTGTAGCGCATATGCTAACTGTGCAACACTATACTACAAATAACTAGATAGGCAGGGGTTCTCTTCTCAATTCTGGCAAATGTGTGGCTGCATGTGTGTAGGTATTTGTAAGTGTGTATGTTTGTAGGGTAATGTATTTTGATGCCCTTCCCACTCAGTACATTTCCCATTGCCATACTTTACAAGGGCTCTTAATGCAATTCACCTTAGACGTACCTTGGGACACTGTTAAATCCTATAAACTCTGTGGCATGTGGGATAAATGCATAACACTGTAGTGCACATAACTAGCTAGATATGGGTTCTAAACTCAATACTGGCAACTGTGTGCATATGTGTGTGTGTGTGTGTGTGTGTGTGTGTGTGTGTGTGTGTGTGTGTGTGTGTGTGTGTGTGTGTGTGTGTGTGTGTGTGTATGTGTTTGGGTGAGAATCCTATCCACTGGGGGTGTGGGTTATACCATTTTGAAGTGTGAACCACTCAGTACATTTCCCATTGCCCTACTTTACAAGGCCTGCTGATGTCATTCACCTTAGAAGTACCTGTCTACACTTGGCAGTCCTCTAAGCTCTGTGGCATGTGCAATAACTTTGTAATGCTATAGTACAAATAATGAGATAGGTAGTGGTTCTAATCTCAATACTGACAACTATAGTAGTGTGTGTGTGAAGCATATCCCCTGTGGCTGTTGTGTGTGTGTAGGTTCTACCATTTTAAGGCCTGTTGACCCCCTACCCATGGCATTACTTTAAAGAGCCTGTTAATGGCATCTGCCTCACATGCACCATGTAACACTATACAGCCCATACCAGTCATCTGTACAGATGTACATGGAATATCCAGATGTTTGCAACCAGTACGTGGTCTGTGTCCCCTAACAATGAGCATTCCTGTGATATCATTGCCAAGTATGTCACAGTTACCATTTTACACAAATGCCAGCATCAGACATCATACCTGACTGACAAATCATGCTAATACAAAGTCTGTCACTCTAACACTTGTCAAGGTTTGTAGGAGCAGTAGATAACACCAATCGCTTTTGCAGGTGAGCTATCCCACCATCCATGAAGGCATTCACAAGATTACTTGTTGTAAGAGGTTGTGTGTTATGTCCCAGGCATATAAACTATGTGTAGCATGTCATGTGTACGTAGCACTATAGTACATATAAGTGGATATGTAGTGTTACTAATATGTCTATTGGCAACTGTGTATGAGTTTCTGAATGCAGTTCCCCTGTGGGTGTCTTTACTGTGTGTATGTGATGGCTATACCATTTTGTGTGCCTCTTCCACCATGTGAACTCCCCCATTGCCAACATAGTTTCAGCCCGTACAGATGTCATTCACCTTACAAGCACAGATACATGTTTCTAACACAAAGCCACTGTGGTGCATGCAATGGTCATATCACTGTGTATTGTACACAAATAGATGGGTAGGTCATCTACTCTGAGAAGTGTCAACTCTATGTGCATGTGTGTTTCAATGCGTATCCCCATGCAGCAGTGTGTGTGTGTGTGTGTGTGTGTGTGTGTGTGTGTGTGTGTGTGTGTGTGTGTGTGTGTGTGTGTGTGTGCGTGTGTGCATGTGTGCGTGTGTGTTACGGGTCTCTGTACCCACCATTGGCAATCCTAACAGCCCCTGCAATTATCACCCACTTAAATAGTAGTGGCAGACACTGCAACACTACATTACCTCTGTGGTATGTGTGTTGTGTATCTAGCGCAATCGTTCATAAGACTGTGTAGGTAGGGGCTGTGCTCAGCCCTTCAACAGCTGCCCCATGTACAGGACTAAGACTTTGTGTGCACTACCAGCATGAGAGGCCAGAAATGCATATGAGATAGCAGACACACATGCTGCTGATTGTCATGTTCGACTAATACAGGCTGACCTGTGTCAGGAATACATACCCCAAACCTATCATACACAGTACCATGCATACCCTCATCAACTGCATCAAGGTTGAGTGGATGGGACGGAAATGGCAGGGGTAACAAGTGCTGATAGGTGAATCTGTTGCAGTTAATGTAATGGCTAAGCTTGTGAGGGACCTACTGCCAGTGCTCAAGAAACCTCCTCTGTATGTGTGAGCCTTTCTTACTACAGAACACCCAGGTGACATGTATGAAGGCTAGCTGGCTGTGTCAAGGGTATGTATGCAAGGTCACACTGTCTGCCCCAATTGTCCCTCACACAATGTTGCATGTGTACACAGCTGGGAAACATGTACATATTCAACTGTACCTTGGCTATGAAAAGGTCACTGTGTTTCCACTCTGCCATACTCATTGTTGCTACTGTCAGCAGGCCCACAGCCTGCAGACACACAGACACCTAGAACACAAACAGAATACAGTATGTGACACTACATTCAGTCAACAGCAATAACAGCAATAAGGCATCATAGATAAAAAGGTACATACACTTCGATGTGTACCCATACCTATTGCCAGCAGACAGCACCTTACACAGCATTACATTAGTACACTGTATTATACTCATCCTGTACATCAGACCCATATTACCATGTCTCTGTGTCAATGGTATGGATAACAGGGATGTGGCACATGTATCATCACTTGCACAGGGTGTGGTGTGGGATTGCCAGAGGCCTAGGCTGGGCCATATGGTTGACATCGAGTGTGTTTGTGTGTGTGTGTGTGTGTGTGTGTGTGTGTGTGTGTGTGTGTGTGTGTGTGTGTGTGTGTGTGTCTGTCGGGTTGGTGTTCAACCTAGTTGTGCAGAGGAACTGTGCGTGTCTGGTGGTGAGCGACCTGTGGTAAAGATGCGTGGGTGTTTGCATGCACACAATCAAGCCATATGGATGCCCTACACAGGGCTATGTTGGACAGTCATGGACAAAAAATGGCAGGATGTATGGTTCACCTTCTTCCACTAGGGACAATAGAACTGGTTCTGCCAGGAGTCTCACTGGCACCACCAGGCACAAGGCTAGATGCAGTACTACTCCCCAGTGGTGACTGCTGTCTGCTAGATTTACATCCCTGACAGGACTGGCCAGGACCACATGCCAATGACCTGCTCTGGTGTGGTGTGTACAGCACCATCCCTTCAGTAGTGATGGTGGTACTGCCAGTATGGGAGTGTGCATGTGCATGATCAAGTGGGCTCTCAGCTGATCTTGTTATTGACCTATGTCCGCATGGCCGACGCCCTACTCCCACAATATTCTCAAGCACAGATATTCCACGGTCGAGCAGTAACAATGTCTCACCCCACCGTCTATCCATGACATCAGCAAAATGACATACAGCATCTCAAATGCCGTGGAGGTCATCACACATGGCAGGGAATGCTGTGGTCAGTACACACTTGTGCCTCTATGATGGACCATAACATGTGTCTGGTAACACCTGCTGTGACAATTGTGACATTGGCTTGATGGGCAGCAGTCCTCCATCGAACACACTTGTCCATCTGCCTGTGTGTGACCTAGCCTGCTCTCTGACTATGGCTAGTGTCTACACTCACAATTGCCATAGTCCCCACACTAGCCTGTTCCATGCCACCACCCACCAACTGTCCATTATCTGTGGCTGTTGGGGACTGGGTATGTGTAGGCATACCGACTGTGTGTGGGGACATTGTGGGTGAAAGTGGCATACCAACCAATGGCACAGATTCAGCCCCCGCCATCCCCACCTGTGGCTCTCTATGATCACCATCATCATCAGAGTCTGCTAAGACACTGACATCAGGTTGTGAGGGGAACAGACACCAACCCCCATGTTCACCTGCAAGAGGAAGACAACATATGTAAATTAATACCCAGCAGTATAATGTTTGTTGATACACACACACACACACACACACACACACACACACACACACACACACACACACACACACAGACACACACACTCCTGGTAAAGTCTGGCGCAGCTTTGCAACCTATGGGCCCTTCAGTCCAGAATTTACAGTAGTTCTGACTGCCACAATCCATCTCTTCAATCCTACTATGTGATGTGCCTATTAGCAGAATGGTAAGCATGACCAAGACCAAGGCTATTGGAGTGAGGGTCACCAAGTGCATATGCAAGTACTGTAAGAGCTGACTTATTGCTATACAGACCAGACACAATGCCAAGGTTTAACGATATGTGTTAATAACTAATGAAGGAACAAGAGAATATTCTGTCAATGCAGTACCTACACAATTCATACTGACAGGGATTCATTTCAGACAACATTGCAGGGCAGTCTGCAATACATACAAGAAACATGTACAGTACTAGGTGTATAGGTTCATAGGATAATACTAGGCTATTGGCCTGGATGCCCCCATAAGCCTAGCCCAGAGTTTTGCCCATGTCCCTTCAAAGTCAGCACCTGCTTCCCCTGTCCAACTGGGACACACGCGGGATCCCAGGGGTGTCTTTTCCATTTCCCATGCAGCCATCCAGCTTCTTCTGCAAGAGGGCTATAGAGGTACGCTGCTAGACATGGGGAGGGAGTGTATATTACAGACATTGTATTGTGTGGGACACTGAACTATCTCGCCAACAAGTACTATTCATGTCACAGACCAGGTGAGGGCCTTGCATCTGGGTTGCATGACGGATATGCAGAAATGCCATCAAGGCTGGTTTGGAAATGGCCTTGTATGCCAGACACAGGTTGTCTATGATCAGTCTGAATGAGACTGAGTACAGAGACAGGGCTTTTAGCCTATCTGTTTAGGATAAGTGTTGCAGACCCTGGAATTGACTGGTTATGAACCTCTGTGGTCTCTGGAACTGCTACATTTTCTTGACAAGGTACATGACAAAGGAGCCATTGTGCTCAGTAATGCGTCTGATAAGGGTTAAGTACAGGGATGTTGTGGCCTCCTGGTTCCTGGATGACTTCTTACTCATATTTGTGAGATGGGCCATATAGACAGCCTTCTGTACAATGGTGCCAACGTGGTGGGGAACTGTCAGGTTGCTATCAACTTTGGTGGAAAAGTCACCACACTCCTGATTGCATGCTCAGTACATTGTTATTACTGTCATAATTAGTGTGGATGACATCTAGCACAACAGGGAAAATTATGCCTCTCCTGGCATTCAGTCTGAGGCAATGCTTCTGGCACCAGTCATTAATTTGGGTAAGGGCCTCTTGAGGGATGCTCACATCAGTAAGGGAATGTAAGACAGTGGCCAGCTTGCAGTCATCTGTACACCTGGTCAGCCCCATTCCACTGGTTTGTCTTGTACCTCAGAAATGTATATCTCAAACAGTAGAGGCCCCCAGGCCAGTCCTTGGGTACACCTCTATGTATGGGTCTACTACTAGAGGTGGCTTCCACTACTATGACCAAGTGGGTACTATCACTGAGACAGTTAGCTACCGATCTGGTAACATACAAGTTGATGCCTAGCTGTGTAGGCTTATGTATCATGGCAGACTAGGGATTGTTGACAGAGGTTTGTGCTAAGTGAAGGTTGGCAGTGTGCACCGTCTTCCTCTCATCCTTTTGTTTGTTGACCAATTCAAGGAAGTCAACCAGGTTTAACAGGCATGATCTCCCTTTGACAATACCACACTGTGTGGGTTCAAGCATTTTGAAGCTGTCAATGTCCCTGTTTATATGGTCCTTGATAATGCCTTCCATGCCCTTGCAGATCAGGCTAGTTAGGCCTATAAGCATATGACTGACTGGGTCAGTGGATTGCTCCACTTTCATGTAGTGGGATGATAGTGGCTGTCCTCTGTGCAGATGGGATGACACTGGTGCTCAGACTTTGGTTGACTACAGTGTATAATGGAGCTGAGAGCTCACAGCTGTTTTCTTGTAGGATGCAGCCAGGGATGGTATCAGGCCCAATGGAGACTTCATTTTGTTGCCTTTTAGAGGGCATTACAGACCTGCTCCTGCTGATGAGGGGATGGAGGCAGGTGATGTGCATGTCCATGTTTACTGAAGGGGGACTGGGGCTGATATGTACACTTCACCTGGCTGCAGCAGGTTGGCTATATCTATGTTGTATGTGTATGTGGTGTTACTGACCACCACTATGGAGCATATTTGGGTGTTGCCACTGAGATTGCTGACATACATAAGGAAGGCCTTGTGATTTGCCTTGGTGGATGTGTCCAGTTTGCACTCAAAGTTTCACCTTTGACCTTATTTGCTTGTTCAGACAAAGGTGACATTGCTTCCAATTTGGAACCTGCTCCTTCTTGGTCCTGTCAAGCATATATTTCTACCTATAATGGAATTTGTGTATTGCTGCTGTCCACCACAGAGGTTTATCCTACCTTGAGGGAGATTATTTTGCCCTGTCAGGTATTGCTGATTCCATACAGGTATGTAAATGCTCACATAGTATTGTGGTTTAGGCTTGGACACTACTGCTAGTTCCAACTGACAGCACAGTGGCTGTAAAGCTACTTATACCTGTTCTGAGGAGATTTATAGTCAGTTTTAGAAAGTGATTTTGTTTGACCCTGATGGGCTGGGTGGCAGGGGAGATGGTGGCCTCAAAAGTGATGGTTATTTGGTCAGATCCTGCCAAGGAGTATGAAACTGTAGGAGTGCTACAGTGGCTACTCATGTTGATTAGGACCGGGTACAGGATATTTCCAAATATTGTAGGGGTGTGGACAAGCTGATCCAATGCATTGGCATTGACAAATCTGAGGCATCTCTGTGCATTCACATTCAGGTAGAATAGGTCATGCATACTATGGTTAGGTAGTTAAAGTCACCCAGGAGCAGGGTAGATGGTTGAATCTTGACAGGTTCAAATAAGTCCAGATAGGTGTAGTGGGTGTCCTGGGTCATGGTTGGAGGCCTGTAGCTAGCTATGATTTGAATTGGTGTTTTTTTCAACAGTTAACTGCACTTGGGATGTCTCCCATGCATCATACTCTTTGACCAGACTGGAGGTGTTTATGTGTATGATGACATTTAAAACTCTGCCTCCTTTGGCTTTGCAGCCCTCCATTTGGGGTCTTAAAGTATGGTAGGATGAGTAACCTGTCAAGGTTAGTGTGCTGTCCACAGCTTCAAACAGGGTTTCAGTGACTGCACAAATGTCAGCATCCTCTAGGACAAGGTATGCTTGCAATGATATTAGTTTCATGCTAAGACTCCTAAATCCTGTTAGAGTAAGGCATCTGGACAAAGGCACACATCAATGGCAGGCAAAGGCCAGAAAATACTGACACTTTATAAATCTAGCTGTAACACACTTAGTTGTTAGCAAAGACGGTTTTGCATTCACAGGAATCGTCTGGAAGATATGACATCTGACATTCAAATGTATGCTATTATGTAATGACTTCAGTCTTTACTGGGTTACCAGTGATTTGTCAGACAAAACACAACTGTAGCTGGCATTGACTACATATATGAGGCAAACATGTGGTTAATCTTCAAAACTCTGAACATTTGAAAGGTATGAGCTCGGTATATAACATACAGTTCAACACACACTTGTTCAGCAGTTGTTTGCTATGCACATACCCTATACAGGTCCCTTACATTTGCAAAACAAACATGTGTATCAAAGTAGCATTCACAGGTGACATACGAATATTTACAACATCCCAGGCAGTTGGCCTAGCCATGTTATTATTGGACAGCAGACACTCCAGTAGTAGTCATATGTGAACTGACCTTTGTTGGGGTGACTCAGGGGCCAGAGCTGTGATCTATGTCACTGCGGACAGGGCCAGCAAGAATGGCAGTAGGTGCTGGACAGCAGCATGTGAGTTCAGCAAGTCTTATTGAGACGTATTGTTCAGCTTCCTATTTCACATTATTGCATCCCCCCTTCTGTATTCCATTACATGCTTAATTGATTGACATACCTGTTATGGTGCTGACAAGTTTCTCAGCATAATGCATATGTTTAGGTTTGTGTAGTCATAGTCTATCTTTGTGTTGAAAGGTTCAGACCTGTTTTGCATAGGTAGCAGCTTGATTTTGTAGGTAATGCTCATGAGCAGCTGATGGCCTGTACACCAATTGGTATCTCCCAGTTGCTTATTGCATCCAGAACAGCCATGTTGTCTTTTCACTAGCCAATGCCATAGAAACACAGTGCTAAATTAGGTCCTTTATGAGGGCTTTGCCCCTTTTCCTTGCCTGTCAGGAGGACATTATGGAGGTGTGGGGGCTACAGCTTCACAGAAGGAAGGTGGAAATACCCCATACAACAAGAAATGTGGAGAAAGCCCAACAAATTTGGGAACAGAGTTCCAGAATTAGGTACAGATTGTAAGTAAGTATTGCTGTTATAGACTTAGAAGATGCTAGTTAAACAGGGTTTGTCTGGACATGCATTTTCCGCTTGACTTGACATCTGACAGTGATATGTCTATGACATACCTCTCAAATGTCCAGGTGTCTGCAGAATGTCAAGAGGTTTGCCTCTTATGTTTGATCTGTTCCTCAGACAATTTCTTTTTTTGAGAAATCAGTAGGATAATATGATTATTGACTTCACTAAATGTTGACATCCATTTGTGATTCAGGCTTCATATCCTTCAAAGAAGTTATATTACAACAAACCATGTAACACCAGCAACTGTTTCAGTTTGTAACACCATAATGTGAGATATGTTGCTCTTTTTGGCCCCCTGTCCCCCAAGTATGTCAGGCTTTGTCCAGATGTCTTGCAGTAGGAGGTTCAGAGGTATGGTATATCATTATTTAGTGACCTCACTCCTGATATCATTCCAGTGAATTAGCAGATTCCCAGAAGTGTTACGAGGCAGTGGCCATAAATATGGTCTCACACCCTGGACATTCTGTGGAAATCTGTACAGTTGAAAGTTATGTATGTCTGGACATTGTTACCAGTCTGTTGAGATTGTGTAGCATTGTAATGTGTAAATGTTTGTTGGGCTGTGTAGGCCGAAGGGAAGATGTGAGCATCATAGATCCTTTTCTATCTGACTGTGCAAGCTGCCACAGCTACTGGTGGTCTATTAGCTGTATATTTTTGTAGGGGCGGACTGAGAAATGTCTTGTAACACCTCAGGATTCCCAGTACACTGTGACTTGGGGCTATATATGTAGGTATAATGTGAGATGGGCAATCAGGATATCTTTAATCAAACAGCCGTTATACTCTAAAGTTCAGTTGGAGTACTGGTATATTGATGTGACTGTCGTGCAAATGGTCATGGGTGGACAATTTCTCACTGATGTCTGCTTTTCCCTACAGTTACATCCCTGTAGTGCATGATATATTTGCAAATGTATGAGTAATTCCCCAGAGCTGATTTAGGGTAGTGTTGTGTTGGTCTGACTGTAGTTGAGAAGGTGCTGGGTGAAATGATTCTCAGCTCTCAGTGTTTTTTCCCTTTTGTTAGATAACTGCAGTCATACTTCTCCACTGTTCAGATTTCTATACACTGTCCAGATGCATGGTTCATATTTTTGGTCTGTTGCCCACAACAGTTATGGTTTTCTAACAAATCACTGGGATGATGTGAGCACTGACATCACTAAACGATGACAATCATTTGTGTTTCAGACCTGAAATCTATCAGAAGATATATGTTAAAACAAACTGTGATACTCTAGAAAATGTCTAAGCTTATAACAGCCATATTTGAAGTATGTCACTATTGTCTGTTCTTTATCCTCCACATTGTCAGGCTTTTTGCAGATTTTTTGCAGTAAGAGGTTGAGTATATATATATATATATATATATATATATATATATATATATATATATATATATATAAATATAAATATAAATAAAAATATATATATATATATATATATATATATATATATATATATATATATGGATCTAGGACTTTTGATCAAAAGATCAAAAGCCCAAATCCATTATCACCAAACACATTTTAACGAAAGAGCTTTCATTGAAAAAGCGCTTTCATTAAAGTATGTTAAAAAAAATACAAAATCTACTTGAATGCAGGGAGCAAGCCCCCCCCCCCCCGCACCCCCTGATGTGGGGGGCACACCTCCCTACTTTAATATTCTCACTCTAAGGTAGCACTACAGTAGGGAAAAGGGAATTTTCCCTTACCGCACCATAGTACAACTGGAACAACAAGCATACTTACGCAAAAGTGCTGCTTCGATGAACAGCACTTTCACGCAAGTATGCTCACCAAATTGGGATTTGGTGGGATAGATATGGATATATATATATATATATATATATATATATATATATATATATAAAAATATATATATATATATATATATATATATATATATATATATATATATATATATATATATATATATATATATATATATATATATATATATATATATATATATATATTTATACTCACACACATACACACACACACACACACACACACACACACACACACACATGCACGCACACATGCACACACACACACACACACACACACACACACACACACACACACACACACACACGCATGCACGCATGCACACACACGCACACACACACACACACACACACACACACACATCTATACACATATATATGTATATGTATGTATATATCCATATCTATATATATATATATATATATATATATATAGATATATATATATAGATATATATATATATCTATATATATATATCTATATATATATATATATATATATATATATATATATATATATACATATATAGGTATATAACAGTACTAATTCCACAGGTTTTTTATCTAATGTTTGATGACTATCCTGCATGATATAATTACTGAAGCATTTTTAATTCTTGCAGGTCATGTGGAGTAGTGGTAGCTGCTGTGACTGGAGTGCACAGGGCCCTGAATTTAAGGCTTGCCAGGGATGTGTATTTTTCACTTATGTTAAATGAATGTAGTGCATGATATGTTTGTAAAAGCTTCACAAATTTCCACAGCTCAGATGGTGTAGAAGTACATTGCTGTGATTGTAGTGCACAGGGTCCTGGTTTCAAGCCTTACAGCTTTTTTTTTTTATTAATGTTAAATGACCATAATGCATGATATGTTTGTAAATGCATTCCAAATCCTTTTAGCTCAGATGGTGTAGTGGTACATTGCTGTGATTGTAGTGCACAGGAACCTGGATTTGAGACTTAATAAGGTAGATTATTTTGTTGCTGGGAAGAACAAGGGCTGATGGAGACTGAGTGATTAAAGTACTTTTAAGCAGTAGTAAGTGGGTTTGTGCAGTTTTGTGCAAAGCTAAGTGATGTTAAGAGATGGTTAAGTCCTCTTAGCTTCGCTTAGCGACACTTACTCCCGCTTATACTCACGCTAATTTTAAATAAAGAGAAGAAAAAAGTGTGATAGAAAAGTGGTGAAATGGGGCAATCAGAGGGTAAAACATTAGGAGAAGCAGGTTGGGATGTGCAGGATGGGTGTATGAAAGGCTCATAGCTCTATACATTTTTCTGCAGCAACAGCTGTGACTGATGTGGAAATTTGGAATTTA
Source organism: Protopterus annectens (assembly GCF_019279795.1). Taxonomy (NCBI): domain Eukaryota; kingdom Metazoa; phylum Chordata; order Ceratodontiformes; family Protopteridae; genus Protopterus; species Protopterus annectens. The sequence continues at coordinate 1,660,509,325 of NC_056743.1, forward strand.
CAGCCCCACTCCCTACAGGGAGGGGTGCTGGCAACATACAGTTGTAGAGTAATTTGGTTGTAGATTGCTTTACATCACTGGACATGGTGGCAAAATGTAGAGCTATGTATGGGGTAATGATTTTTTGTGGGACAGATGGCCTTTTTTAAGGTGAGAGTGGGATGATGGAGATGGGCTGTAAGTATTTTTGGGGAGGTAGGATGGGTACACAAGACAGAAGACAGGGGCGGTATATGACACATGAGGCTAGTAAACACCTTGAAGGGGGGGAGTGATTGGGAATCAGAGGCCCATGAACCCCCAAATGGATACAGTGGGACTGAGGACCCCACCCATGGGCAGTCACCACTGCACCTTCATGACCCCAAAGGTGGCTGTGCTGGGTGCTGGACAACAGGGGCAGCCTGCCCCTCCAGGTGCACCAGGTGGCCGTCCATCTGGTGCAGCTGTCCATCCAACTCAGATTGGATGACGCTGCGCAAGCATACCCTGGAGCATGTTGCAGGTGACAGGCTCCTCTCCATGCCCAGGGGGGATGAGCCCCCTCCCTTGAGGTGGTTCTACCTGAAGGTGGTGCAAGGCTAGCAGAGGAAGATGTTCCAGGTTGGGTTTCAGACGTGCTGGGCCAAATGAGGCAGGACAGGTGGATCCGCCAGGATCTGCCTTCCCAAACATGCTATAGTGTTGTGTTTTCCAAGATATATTGGTTAGTCATAATATTTCAAAATTAGTTATAACAGCATGTGTGGGTGTTCCAATTAACCCAAACCAACAGATCTGAAACAGTTGCATAGCAAACAGAACACATGCATGAAAAGAACAACAGTAAGCATTTTAACAGCTTGCAAGTTACATTGAATGCAACAAGCCATCAATAATGGTATTTGAACAAGGTATGTTAATATGCAACCAGTTAAATATATGAACAATATTAGAACACATGTCCCAGCAATAGGTTTTGAGAACAATATACTCATAGTAAATGAATAATAATTATTGATGCAGATGAAGGGTGGGGGGAGAGAAAAGAGTCCATTAACAACTGTATAGGCTTCTATTTTTCACAACAGTACTACTCAATACTCTACAGGTCTGCCCTCACTTTACATCTACCTCTGGCCCATACCTTCTATAGCACATACATACCTGTTAGACTGTCAACCTGTAATGGTATGGGGCAGATTGGGAGAACTATGGCTACATTACTGGATGGGGCTTGTACATCTCAGGGTTACATACTTGAAAAGAAGGGGTACCCTGCACTGATGTTGTGTGATTGTGCTACTGGCATACTTCACCTAGATTCCTACCTGTTTCCAAGGTGATTGGCAGCAGTGATGACTAGCTGTGACACTTGAGAGACATGTATCGGGAAGAGTGCATAGTGTATGTACCCATCCTGCAGTTATTTAAAGGCATGGGGTTGGACAGTGGACAGTTGCACATGGTGTACTGGTATTCCCTTCATACAGCTACTACAAACATTTCTTTACCTATATAACCTGTGGAGAAAATATCTGTTAACACTATCTGACTGTTTCTAGAAATATTCAAGATTTCTTGAGTGTATATATGCACACATCTCAGTACAACTCTCTGGATCTGAACCATGTCTGGGTGTGCTAAAATGAACAACATGGCTATTTCTCATCACACTGAGCTACTCTGTCTTGTTTGGCTGTTCCCTGCCTAATACTCTGTGGGTTAGACAGCCTGACCTTGTAATCCTGAGATTCATGCATGACAGATAGTGTACTCTGCAGTAATCCTTTGAAATAATACAATCTGGAAAGCAAAGGTTAACACAAGGGAATTCAGCAGGGTACACACTATAATACATTGGACATTACTATTCAGGGTTCAGATCTTAGTGCATAACATATGTCATATTTCATTCATATGTTATTTTACAGCTCCACAATGTACTGTTTTGCATAATAGCTGGTTCTCAGAAAAAACACATTTGCTCTGAAAAACCTGTACACATTCTATTTGTGCAACAACATAACAGAGTAGACACAACAGTTGATGGTTTAGGTCTTTATTTTATTGATATGACACAGTGCTTTACTGCTGCATATCCTGTAGATCAATATTAGTCTGGCAAACTTTTATTTAATCATTAGACACGGGACACACTACACCTACTGGCAGTAAATGATTTACTCCTTCTTATTTATGTCAGTACATACTACATGGTAGATCTGTACTCAGCAGCCTGTCGGTGCAGCCTTGTCAGTCTGTTAGCATGGGCTTCGGCATTGCTAGTCTTCTCCAATGCAGCTGTAGTGTGAGAAAAAAAAAAAAACATTACGCATACCTATCACATACTCAGGCTAGGATTTCGTACAGCTATGGATGAGATACTTACTAACTACTGGAGCATTCTGTGCCCGAGCATCTTGGATCCACTGGGCCAAGAGCTCCCCCTTCCTCTGCTCTAGGTCAGCATAATGATGCCTTACCTGCTCACCAGTTCAGGGGATTCCAGTGGCACTGGTGAGGTCACGTGCCAGATGGTCCCAGGTCTCCACTTTATACTGAGAGCCCTGGTACAGGCCCTGCAGCAGTCTGTCATCATGGTTTTCTACAAGGAGCCCAACCATAACCATGAACTCCTGAATGCCCCAGCACTGTGACCAAAAGTGCCCTCCCTCTTCAAAGCTTGGCATGGTTCCTGCAGACATCTGACTACAGCAGGTTATGGCTGTATTCCCACTTGTGCAGTTTAAATAAGGCCATATTCCCAAAATTTGCCATCACTGCACCATTCTGGTAATGCTAAGCTCAGCTAACCAATGTGCAAATCCACTAAGCTGAGTTAAATAGTGCTTAAGGGGTCAAATGCTGAGCACTGCTTAACAGTGCACAAATCCGCTTATCTGAGCTGACTGTTGCTTAGTATTTATGTCTAAGCAATGTTTAAACTGGCTAAACAGAGCTGAGCACTGCTTAGCACTGCTCAGTTTTCATTTTAAAAAAATATCAGAATTTTAGATTAATTCATCATTACTGACATATTATTAAGTGTATATGATTTACTTTACATGACATCCCCCTATGTGCATTCATTTCATTGCCTTGGGGTGTGACTATACTGTATGGGACACTTTTGTATACATGGGTGATTTAACATGTATGCATTCACACTTTACCCTGGGTAACAAATATCAATTACTACAATATAGTGCCTGTTATGGCACTTGAACCATGAACTTCTGCATTAAAAGCCAGGACTCTAACCACTACTCTATCATGTCATTAAGGATGTCAGCTGTCCATTTATATCCGACTCCTATGAGATGTTTACACAGTGCTGAGCAGAAAGCCATAATGTCCATACCTGCTCAGCTACGCTTAAACTTAGAACAGAAAAAAATGAATAAAAGCACTTTAATTACATGTATCAATACTACATGTAAGTCATATTTGGTAATGCATTACCTTTCATTCTATCAACTAAGTCTGTATGGGACATATCTCGATTGAAGTCACTACATAATGGCATACATTTGAGTTTCAGACTTCTAATCCTTCCGTACATGTTGTTATGTTAATACAAACCCTGTTCCTCTACTAAGTTTGTAAAGGCAATATTTATGATCTGTCCCTATTTGTCCCCCCATCATTATAGACTATGGCCAGTTTTTTGTTCTAAGAGGCTGAGACATGTTAAAGGTGCCGTACAGCACTTTCACACTGCAGGGGGTGTGTGACAGTACCTGCCACACACCCTTTGCATTGCTTCCAATTTAAACTCCTGTTTTAAGTGTCTGCAGACACTGAAAACAGAAAGTGCTGTACAGCACCTTGACAATGCAGGGTGTGTGTGACAGTACCTGTCACACACCCTTACATTGCTTCTGATTTAAATAGCTGCTTTCAGTATCTGCGGATACTGACAGCAGTTAGAAAGTGCCATATGGCACTTAGACAATGCAGGGGGTGTGTTACAGGAGCTGTCACATACCCCCTGCATTGCTTCCTGTTGAATTAACTGCTTTCTGTGTCCTGGGACACTGACAGCAGTTAGAAACTGCCTTACATCACTTTGAAAATGCAGGGTGTGTGTGACAATACCTGTCACAAATACACACACACACACACTCACATACACACACACACACACACACACACACACACACACACACACACACACACACACACACACACACAGACACCGCATCACTTCCTATCTAAATACCTGCTCTCAGTGTCCACAGACACTGAAAGCACTTAGAAAGTGCTGTAGAGCACTTTCAGAGTGCAGTGGGCATGTTGGATGTGTGAGCACTACTAAAACTCTCCCCCTGCACTCATTAGCATCCGTGTCTGCTTAGCCATTATAGGAGCTCGCCTTCATGAATATGCAAGGCGAGCTGCTGTTAAGGCTATGCATAGACGGACACCATTCACTCCGTGGAGGAATTACACTATTTCTGCACAGAGGTTATTGAATGCTGGGGATTGTCAGTTCTCTTTCCCAAATGGCTGGCTACTATTCTGTTTATACTTTCTGCTTAGACATTCCTCTCTTTCTCCTACTGTCACTAATGTCTAGTGTACTCTAATTGCATCTTCCCTTCATTATCTAACTTTTTAGTTCACTTCAACTGCAGATGCCTCTACCCCTTCACTACCTTCCTAATGATCGGAAACCCTACTACATTAGAATCTAGTACATTGCTATTTCTGCACCATCGAATACTTAAAATTGCTTTTGACATTTACTAACTGACTGGAATCTATTACATTGCTATTTTGGCACCATCAAATATTGAAAATTGCTTTTGACATTTACTAACTGATTTGTATTGTAATCATTTTAACTCATTATAATATGTTATCTATTTTTATATGAATGTCTATATGTAATTATGAAATATTTTCTGTGACGTATCTTCTGCTTACATATGCTACCTAACTGTGATGTGCTGTATAAATGTAATTTGTGTGTTTTGGGGCATTTCACCCTATGCCTCCACTAAAAAGGGTTTTGCATGGCCTAGTCAGATATTTTGCTAAACAAGTGCAGTAAATGAGTCTATCAGCTGATAAATGGGGTTAAGGGTATGAGTGGTCATTCTTGTTGTACTGGATTTGATTCCATAAACCCCCATTTACCTACTGTGTGACCTTGAGCAAGTTACATAAACAGACATTGCTCCCATGTCACTACTAAAAAGGGTCTGTGTGTCTAGTGGGACTACCTGGTTAACAAATGGGTATTATTATTATTATTATTATTATTATTATTATTATTATTATTATTATTATGAATCCATAACAATACAGTTATTTAAGTTGTCAACATCACAGAATGTGTACCTCAACATGCTTTGAGCTATGTGTGAGCATGTGTAAGAACCAAGCAACTAATCAAATAACAACATTAATTACAAAAATTCACCCATGTACAAATCCAAAGAAAAGTGCATAAAAATTAAAGATGTGAATAATGTATAAAAATTAATTTATAATAAAAATAGTATATATGTTTAGTTCTTCAGAGATCATATCTTAAGCTAACTAGTAATGGACGCCATGTCATTTACGGCAGAGTGTATGGTTGCATTTAATTTCAGTTGCCAATATAACTCATTTAATCATAAACAATTTTTTCAGTCGTCACCCCTCACTGCAATGTTAACTTTCTCTAAAACAAAAAAACAAAATTTCATTTAAGGAATTGTTTGTCCTCTCATCAGTGAGAATGTAGTGCAGTGGAGACTGGTTATTATTTGCCCTTTCCCCACTCTAATGCAATCTTGTATTTAGTATATATGAATAGTAGGGGATATGGAAGATGTAGGATGGCTCACTCCTTCAAAAACAACAGTTTTAAAAGTTTGTTTTCTGCTTTTTTTGAAAATGTTCACATATGTTAATTTTGAACACATTTGTTCTTTGTAGTTGATGGCTTTATTTCAAGAAGTCAATATAAATTTATATATATATATATATATATATATATATATATATATATATATATATATATATATACATAAAGATATTTAGATACAGATATCAAAATAGGCAGATAGATAATATGATTGCAGAGAATGTGAAGAAAGACATAATTCACTCATTCAGACACGTGCAGGAAAGCAAAAAATGATTTTTTAAGAAAATTGGGAGGAAGATGATCTGTGTCTATCTATCTATCTATATATCTATATATCTATGTGTGTATGTGTGTGTATATATATATATATATATATATATATATATATATATATATATATATATATATGGATTCACTTCATAATCTCGAAATACCGAAATCTTGAATTTCAGTTTTTTGAGACCAGGAAATCGAATCCACACAACACCGAAACACCAAAACCGCGAAGCCTAAAACTGCAAAATTCAAAACACCTAAAACACAGCACACATCAGACCACACATATACCACAACACCCACATCACAACATAAACAAACAAAGAACACACATCCATAAATCTACAACACAGATAAAAAGGGGGGCAAGCCTCCCTCCACCGCCGCACACCCCCCTACTTATATATACTAACTCAGAGATTGCACAAACAGTAAACAAAAGCAAACACACATTCACACATGCACACACGCACACACACACACATTCTACAGTCCCTCATAAACACATCACACATATCAGCACACTCAAATACACTCAAACTCCCACCCAAAACCCTTACAAAACACTCACTTACCTAATTGAACACCTAAATCCATACACAGCGCCGCACACCATCCACATACAGTCCCGGACATTATGTAGTGTAAAGCCATAATCGCGAATTTGAGATATTCAAATTCGTGATTATGCACTTTCGCTATTTTCAAACTTCAACTTTATAGTCTTGAGATACTGAAATACGACATTTCAGTATTTCAAGATTATAAAATGTTTATATATATATATATACATATATATATATATATATATATATATATATATATATATATATATATATATATATATATATAAGGCACACACACACACACACAGACACACACACACTCACGCACTACACAAACACACACCCATAGGTATATATATATATATATATATATATATATATATATATATATACATACATGTGTGTGTGCTTGTGTGTGTGTGTGTCTATGTGTGTGTGTGGGGGGGGGGTATGTGAGCATACATATATATCTATAGCTATATCTATCTATCTATCTATCTATCTATCTATCTATCTATCTATCTATCTATCTATCTATCTAGCTATCTATCTAGCTATCTATCTATATATGTGTATATGATCTTCCAGGACTTAAACCCATTCCTCTTGACCTGTCTGATTTAGAGGATATGTGTCTTATTGTATTATTGCCTGCAATTTTTCTGATAGCCAAAAGTCCCTAAACATGGCAAATAGGATGTATAAAGTTCATCAGTCTTTTAAATGTTTATACAATATTCCCAAACCTAACCCAGCAGCTATAGCCCTAGTTGACTCCACTGCTAGTAAGCACTGAGTTAATTCAAATATTACACTTTCTAATAAGAATCAGAAAATTTGACAGGTATGAGAAAAAGTGCATACTTCTGTAACTTTAATTTTTTCAGAATTTTAAATTGTCAGGCTCATATCCTGAAGTCTGTTCTGTCATATTGTGAAGGCATGGGGAATGGTTTATCTGCAGTTTCTTCTTTAGAAAAAAAATGCTTTAAATAACACAGTTTCTCCTGTTGCACAAGTCACTACTCATTGTTTGCAGTGTGTTTTTGATTCTTCTGGTACTTCTTCCTGGACTATGACCAATGATACAGTTTTAAGGAGGTTGTCTTGGCTGCTGTCTCAGAACCTCCCAGATGATTTAAAAATAAATTTTAAATTTCCCTTTAGACGATTTAATGTTTAGTGGCCCTGCTGTAGAGATGATCAAAAAGTGTGATGAAAGAGGCAAGTTGATCCACTGAATCTCTAAGATTTTTCAGCCCTCATTTTTCAAATTGTCCAAGGGATTCTCTTTCTACTCATCTGATTTTGGCTAAAAAGCAGAATATACAGTCTCAACAGAATTCAGGTAAATATACATTTAAGAAAATGTGGCAAGGGTGTTCCAAAAAGAGATCTCAAACCTCCCAAACCAAGGAAAGTCCAGCAAGTATGCATGGATATTCAAGAGACTTTGTGACCTCCTTCCACCCTGGCCCCTATTCTCCTCCAAAAAATCTGAATATCCATTTTTATCTTTGGCATCATATTGTTTTAGACAAATGGAATGTAAAAATCATTCAACAGGGTTACAAATGGCAATGGAGGAAATGCCTACTTTCTAGGAGTCATTCCGCATCCTGCAGCTCAGACTCTTTTGTTTCCTCTTGTTCTTCATCACATGCTGTCAAAATGAGTGATAGAACCAGTTCCTCTTTCCAAGATGGGGAAGGAGTTTTATTCAAGAAAGTTCTTAGCGACACAAAAAGAAAATACTTGGAGATCAGTTCTGAATCATTCTCTGCTAAACATGTTTGTGATAGTGTCCAAATTCAAAATGATGTGACTTCACAAACTGTTAGCTCTTATAGGTTCATAGGTTGGTACTAGGCTATCAGCCCTAGGGCCTATATAAGCCTAGCCATAACAATTCCCTGGATATTTTTTCCCACAATATCTACTTCCCTGGACCCTGTCTAGCAGGGTGACTGACGTGATCCCCGGGGTGAATTTCCTATCTCCCATTCAATCATCAAGGTTCCTTCTGAAGAGGGCCAAGGAGGCACTCTGCTTGACATGTATGGGCAGTCTATTCCAGAGTATGGGGAGTCTCTGGGTCAGCAACCTATCCCTCCAGCATGTTTTGCTCATTGTGATGACAAAGTTTAGATCCCTGAAGTGTGTGGCTCTGAGGGATTAGGATTTCTGTAAGTGGAGCATGTCCAACAGCTCAGGGTTTGACATGGCCTTGTATGTTAAGCAGAGATCGCCTCTGAGTAGACAATATGCCACAGAGTATAGCTGGAATTTTTTAGACAGTCAGCATAGGGCATCTGCTTTAGGCCTGTCATTCTTTTAGTGAGGTATTTCTGCAGCCTTTCCAGCTGTTGCAGATGTCTTGTGAGATATATACCAAATGGGGTGTTGTACTCTATAATGGGTCTAATAAGTGATGTGTACAGTGGGACAATGACCTCCTTTTTTCTTGATGAAAAGCCCTTAGTGATAAGGTGTGCCACATAGAAGGATTTCCTGACTGATGCGGTGATGTAGTTATTGAAGGTGAGACCACTGTCCACCTGTGTCCCTCAGTCTCTCATCACACTTTCAGTGTTTAGTGTACTGTCACCTATGTGGTAATTCATGGGTACATTTCTTGGCATTAAGCTTGAGCCCATGGCTCTGGCACCAAGCATGTATTTCTGTAAGCCCCTTTTGTAGAATATCCACATCATTTAGGGATTCAATAATGGCTCCTAGTTTGAAGTAATCTGCGAACTTTGTTAGCCAGAGTCCCTTAGTGTTGGCCTGTACTTCAGAGAAGTAGATGCCAAACAAGAGCGATCCCAGGACTGATCCCTGAAGTGCTCCTCTTGTCACTTGTCTGTTGCTGGATTTGTAGCTACTTTTACAGTCTGGGTTCTGTTTCCCTGTAACACAAGACTTAAAAGATGCTTATTAGCACATCCCTATTAATCTAGACTTCACAAATTTCTTAAGTTTTTTTTTTTTTTGTTTTGTTTTTTTTGTGTCTGGATCACATTATCAGTACTCTGCCTAATCCTTTGGACTATCCACTGCACCAGTTGTGTTCACACTGTGCCTTACTCCAATTATAGCTCACTGTAGGCTATAGGGTCTCCATATTTTTTCCATATTTAAACAATTTGCTTATTTTTGTAGAGTCTTTTTTCAAAATGTCATGAGTGTCTCATTCTTGGGTAAGAAATCTCTTGCACATGCTGGGATTCCAAGAGAACATTAAAAGTTATTTCCTGACTCCCTCACACTTAATTTTCATCCATAGGAAAAAAGATCTCTATCAAGAGCTAGGTATAGAGTTTTCCACTTCTGCCACTGTGTGCTAATACCACAGAATTCTGGGTGTCATGGCATCTATGATGCTCATGATACCCCTGGCAAGACTGCATATGAGAAATATACATTAGTGCCTGAAATATCTTTGGTGCCAACATCAACACCCTTTATATTTTCAGATCCCAATACTGGGGTTTGTTAGAAGATAAATGTTTTGGTGGAGACAACAGATATCCTTAAATCCAGGTCTCCCATTCTCCATCCCTGCCCAAAGAAGTTGGTCACCACAGACACGTTGGCCTTTGCTGTGGGGCACCATGGACAGATGCAAGCACATGAATATCAAGGAGATGCTTGTCATGATCAAGGCATTCAACTCTCTGAACCATCATTGGTCCCCATGACCTCTTCAAGTGGTTGCAGACAATACCGCAGTCATATAGTATTTCAAAAAAACAAGAGCGAACCAGATCATACCCCATTTGCAGATAAGACACATTAACTTGAAATATTGCTTCACATAAAAATCTCACTCTACAGCATCCTACATTCTGTCAGTGGAAAACTGTCTGGTAGACAAGCTGATTGGTACCAAGGCAGACCCTCACGAATGGAAATTAGATTGGGGGTCTTCCACGATTTGATCCATTGGTGGGAAGTTCCTCAAGTAGACCTCTTTGCCTCCTCTCTGAAAAATCAACTGGCAAAATGCTGTTTCAGGACTCCATGCAAGAAGGCCTAGAAGACAGATGCTTTTTCTTTTCTTTAAACAGGAATGTTCCTATATGCCTTTCCATCCTTTCCACCAATATCAAGGGTACCTCTAAAGATTCAGAAGGAATACCCAAAGATAATTGTGGTGCCTCCCTTCTGGCCTAGGCAACTGTGGTTCTCCTTTCTTTTGGAAATGGTCAGAGGCAATTGCCACAAACTTCCTCACAAAATGGATCTACTGGACTGTTTGAGACACAGCTTCATCAATCATTTTCAATTGACTGCCTAGATGATAGCATCCTAACTCATTCAGTCTGGAGCAGTTCAGGAAATGCTGCCTGCTTACTTCTACCATAAGAACAACAGTGCAGCCTGAGCTCATTTTCAGATAATTAATTTGTAATACCACACAGAAAACAAATGTTCATAACTCTTTAACCATAAGAACTATACTAAAAATGTAAATGCCAAAGCTGTTCCATTGACACTGATCTTTCCAACATTGTAAAGGTTGATAGTGTGCATCTAAATCATTATTAAATATTTGCTAAGGAATTCTGATGTTATGCATACTTTTATACCTTTTTGGTAAAACAAATCACAATATCTTGGTGAATGTAGCATCTGTATCCATGCAATTTGTAAGTAATTTGTTTGTGTGAATGTCAGCTTTAAAATGATACCTTAACCATTACTGTGTGATGCTCCTTTACTGAGATATTCTCAGAAATATGATTAATATTATATTTCTCATAATCTGATAATTAAATAAAGCATACTATCTCATCACCTGTAACAGACAGAAACAACATATCAGTGTACAAGTTGTGTGGCTCAATGTCCACTTCAAAATGATACATCATGTTGTTTTGTCATTATGCTCCCTTTCAAAGACATGGGTATAATAATGAAAAATATCATAATTTCTGTAATGTAACAAATAAGCTGAGCATTTGATTTCTGTCCTTGTCATAGATATTATATTTTGTAGAAATTGATGTTTGTTTGTTCTGCTGTAAATATTACTCGTCACCCCTGACTTTCCCTTACTTCCTTGCACACATATTCACATACATATGGCAAATATATTCATTTTCATAATCCTACAAGCAAACAAACTGGGATATCTGTCCATGTATGATACTCACAATTCATATTATTATGTGGTACAGCAGTAGCATTGTTACCTCACAGCAAGACGTTCTCCCGTTCGATTCTCGGCTTGGCTTGTGAGTATCTTCTGTGTGGAGTCTGCATGTCCGCCCCGTGGTTGGGTAGCATTCAAAAGAAATGCATGCGCAAATGGGCATGCCTTCCTTGAAGGTTGGGTGTCGAGCTGGCACCTCAGCTTTTCGCAAAAAATCTACTGGCAATCATTAGCGGACTGGAGTTCCGCTGTGGCGACCCCTTAGTGGGAAAAAGCCAAAAGACAAACAACAACATAAAGTTGTACACTTTGATAGTGGCTTTAAAAGGATACCTCAGTCATCACCTTGCTATCTTTCCTAGGAGAGTTATTTACCAAAATATAAAAAAATATAATACTTTTTATAACCTAAGTCATAAACAAACTGTGGTATCTGTGCATGTATACAGCACACAGATACAGTTCATTTGCCATCTTGTAAGTACTAATACTGTCTTCAAAAAGTAGATGTTGCCCAGGATTCAGTAAACTCCGTTTAGGAATAGTGTTATTCCGACACGGAGTGAATGGTGTCCACTTTCGCATAGTTTTAACAGCAGGGCGCCGAACATACTAACGAAGGCGTTCTACTGATAACAGCTGTGTGGACACGAACACTACTGAGTGCAGGGGGCATGTGTCAGTAGTGCTTCCATATCCAACATGCCCCCTGCACTCTGAAAGTGCCATATGACACTTTCTAACTGCTTTCAGTGTCCGCAGACAATGAAAGCAGGAATCTAAATAGGGAACAATGGAGGGAGTGTGTGACAGGTACTGTCAAACACCCCCTGCATTGTTTAAATGCTGTACAGCACTTTCACCATACATCTGAACCTCTTAAAGGTAAAAATCTGAATAAAGTCTAAAATGATGGGGGGGCATACCTCTCAACCTCGGAGAGGCAAAAATCTGGACAAAGCCTAAAATGACTGGGGGCATACCTCTCAACCTCTCAGAGCCAAAAATCCAGACAAAACCTAAAATGATGGGGGGCATACCTCTCAACCTCTCAGAACAAAAATATGGACAAAGCCTAAAATGATGGGGGGACAAATAGGGACAGATTATAAATATTGCCCTTGCAAACATAGAAAGTTGATAGAGGAACAGGGTTTGTATCAACATAACATGTAGAGAAGGATTTGAAGTCTGAAACTCAAATGTATGCCATTATGTAATGACTTCAATCTTGATATTGCCCATACAGACTTGAACAGTTGATAGAATTACAGGTAGTGCTTTACTTAATATGACTTACAAGGAGTACTGATACATGTAATTAAAGTCTTTTATAATTTTTTTTTCTGTTCCAAGTAAAGTTTAAGTGTAGCTGAGCAGTACTGCGAGCTATGGCCCTCTGCTCACCATTACATAAGCATCTCATAGGAGCTAAATACAAATGTATAGCTCAGATCCTTAACAGTGAGATAGCACAGTGGTTAGAGTCCCAGCTTTGGATGCAGCAGTTCACAGTTCAAGTACCAAAATAGGCCCTTTATTTTTACATGGGAAAGCATTGTTAAAATTATTGTTTTTATTTTAAATTATGTAGTAATTGATATTTGTTAACCAAGTTAGTGTAGCTGGTTCAAAATGGAAGTGTGATTGCATATAACATGTGAAATCACCCATGTATACATGAGTGCGCCATACAGTATAGTCACAGCACAAGGAAATGTAATAAAAACACACAGAGGGAAGTCATGTAAAGTAAATCAAATGCACTTAATAATATGGCAGTAATAATTAATGAAGTTACAATTCTAATATTTTTTAAAATGAAAACTGAGCAATGGTTAGCAGGGGACAGCTTTGCTTAGCCAGTTTAAGCATTGCTTAGACGTAAATACTAAGCAGCAGTCAGTTCAGCTAAGTGGATTTGCGCACTGTTAAGCAGCGCTCAACATTTACCCCTTTAAGCACTGTTCAACTCAGCTTAGTAGATCTGCACACTGCTTAGCTGAGCTTAGCATTTTCAAAATGGTCCAATGAAAGCAAAGGGTGGGAATATTGCCTTATTTAAACTGCACAGGCGGGAATACAGCCATAACCCATTGTAGTTTGATCTCTGCAGGAACCCTGTCTGGCATGCTTTCAGGCACAGTGCTGGGGCATTTTGGAGTCCTTGGTATTGACTGGACTCCTCATAGCAAACCATGATGACAGACTGCTGCAGGGCTAGTACCAGGGCTCTCAGTACAAAGCAGAGGCCTAGGACCATCTGGCATATGACCTCACCAGTGCCACTGGAAATGTCTGAACTGCTGAGCATGTATGGCATCGGTATGCCAACCTAAAGCATAGGAAGGGGGTGGTCTTGGCACAGTGGTTCCAAGAAACTTGGGAACAGAATGGTTTACTAGTTTATAAGTATCTCATGTATAGCTGTACCAAATTCTAGCTTGAGTATTTGATAGACAGGTATGCATAATTTTCCCCCTACAGCTGCAGTGGAAAGGGCTAGCAATATCAAGGTCCATGCCAACAGACTGACAAGGCTGCATGGACAGGCTGGTGAGTACAGATCTACTTTGCAGTACATAGTGGTATAAATAAGAAGGAGTAAATTATTTACTACCAGTAGGTGCAGTGTGTTCTGTGTCTAACAAATAAATAAAAGTTTGGCAGACTAATATTGATCTACAGGATATCCAGTAGTAAAGCACTGTGTCATATGAGTGAAATAAAGACTCATAACACAAACTGTTGTGTTTACTCTGGTATGCTGTGGTAGAAGAAGAATGTGCACAAGTTCTTCACAGCAAATATGGCTTTGACAGCAGGAATTAACTGAGGTTGTACTGAGAACCAGCTATTATGCAAACAGTAGATTGTGGAGCAGTAAAATAACATATACATAAAACATGAAATATGTTATGCACTAAGATATGAACCCGGAATAGTAATGTCTAATGTATTATTGTGTGTTCCCTACAGCATTGTCTTGTGTTAACCTTTGATTTCCAGATTGTATTATTTCAAAGGATTAATATACAGTACACTAACTATGTCATGCATGAATCTCAGGATTACAAGATCAGACTCTCTAACCCACAGAGTAATAAGCAGAAATCAGTCAAATAAAAAACAACAGTTCCCCAGTAGCTCAGTGTGATGAGATATAGCCTTGTTGTTTATTTTATCATGCCCACACATAGTTCAAATCCAGGGAGTGGTACTGAGATGTGTGCATACATACACTTAAGAAATCTTGAATGTTTGTAGAAACAGTCAGATAGTGGTAACAGACATTTTCTCCACAGGTCTTACATGTAAAGAAATGTTTGTAGAAGCTGTATGAAGGGTACACCAATACACCATGTACAACTGTCCCACTGTCCAACCCCATGCCTGCAAATCACAGCAGGATAGGTATGTACACAATGCACTCTTCCTGATACATTTCTCTGAAGTATCACGCTGTCATGACTAGTGGTCACTGCTGCCAATCACCTTGGACACAAATAGGAATCCAGGTGAAGTATGCCAGTAGCAGACACATACAACATCAGTGCAGGGTACCCCTTCTTTGTCAGATATGTAACCCTGACATGTACAACCCCCCCAGTAATGTAGCCAAAATTGTCACAGTCTGCCCCATACCATTACAGGTTGACAGTATATATGTGCTACAGAAGCAATGGGGCATAGGTAGATGTAAAGTGAGGCCAGACCTGTAGAGTACTGAGCAGTACTGTTGTGAAAAATAGAAGCCTATACAGTTGTTAGTGGACTTTTACTCTCCCCCACCCCTCATCTGCATAAGTAATTATTATTCATACACTATGGATATTTTTTTCTCAAAACTTCATGCTGGGACTTCTGTTCTATTACTGTTCATATATTTAATTGGTTGCATATTAACATACCTTCTTTAAATATCATTGTTGGTGGCCTGTTGCCGTCAATATAACTGGCATGCTGTTACAATGCTTACTGTTGTTCCATTTATGCATGTGTTCTGTTTGCTATGCAACTGTTTCAAATCTGTTGGTCTAGGTTAAATGGAACACCCATGCATGCTGTTATTAATAATTTTCAAATGTTTTGTTCATGAATAACCAATATATCTTGGATAACCTCAATACCAAGCACATTTGGGAAAGCAGATCCCAGCAGATCCACCTGCCCCACCTCATCTGGCTGTGGCACCGGGCCCCAGCACATCTGGTACCTAAGCCAAAACTTCCTCCTCCACTGGTCCTGGACCACTTTCGGGTGGAACCACCATATGGGATGGGGCCCGTCCCCCCCGGGTGTGGACGTGGAGAGGACCCTGCCACCCACCACAAGTTCTGGGGTATGTTGGGGAGCATCATCTGAGTTGGATGGATGGCTGTACTAGATGGAAGGCTGACTGGTGCACCTGGAGGGGCAGCCTGCCCCTGATTTCCAGCCGCTAGCACAGCCACCTTCGGGGTCATGAAGGTGTAGTGGTGACTGTGCGTGGGAGGTGACCTCAGTCCAACTGTATACACTTGGGGGATTATGGGCATCTGATTCCCAGCCACTATCCCTGTCCAAGGTGTTTACACCCCTCATGTGTCATATACCACCCCTGTCTGCTGTCTTTGTGTGCCTTGCTGTCAAGAAATGCAACCTATCCTGCCTGACCTACCTCCCCAAATATACCTAAAGCCCTTCCCCAATATCCCACTCTCACCTTAATAAAAAGGGTGTCTGTCCCACAAAAAAATCATTGCCCCATACATAGCTTTACATTCCTACCCCATGTCCAGTGATGTAATCAATCAACACTCAAATTACTCTACAAATGTTTGTTGCCAACACACCTCCATGTGGGGTGTGTGGCTGTAAATTCCAAATTTTCCACATCAGTCACAGCTGTTGCTGTAGTAGAAATGTAGAGCTACGGTCCTTCCCTACACCATCCTGCACATCCCTAGCTGGTTTTCTTAATGTTTTACCCCCTCCTTGCCCCCATTTCACAACTTTCCTATCACCCTTTTTTCTTTTCTTTATTTAAAGTTAGTGTAGGTGTAAGTGGGAATAAGCTCTGCTAAGTGAAGCTAAGAGGATTTAACTGTCTGTTAGCATTGCTTAGCTTAGTGTAAAAACCACACAAACCTGCTTACAACTGCTTTAATCACCCTATCTCCATCAGCCTTGTTCTGCCCAGCAACAAAATAATCAGCCCTGTCAAGTCTTGAATCAAGGACACTATGGAGTACAATCACAGCAATGTGCCAGTGCACCACCTGAGCTGTGGGAATTTGTAATGCTTTTACAAACATACCATGCATTATAGTCATTTAACATAAAGGGAAAAAATAGACATCCCTGGCAAGCCTTAAACCCAGGATAATGTGCACTCCAGTCACAGCAGCTACCACTACTTGACATGAGCTGTGTTTTTTGTTTGTGTCTTTCGGCTTTTCCCGGTTAGGGGTTACCACAGCAGAACTCCGGTCCGCTAATGATTGATAGTTGATTTTTATGTGCCGAGTTACCAGCCCTGATGCACAACCTTCAACGAAGGTACGCCCATTCACGCATGTCTCCATGCAGAAGACGCTCTAGCTGAGAATCGAACCGGACAGCGTCTTACTGTGAGGCAACAACACTACCGCAGCACCACCACCGCGGGTATAAGAAATTCTTCAGTAAATATATCATTCAGGATGGTCATCCAACATTAAGGAAAAACCTGTGGAATTAGTACTGTTTTATATATATATATATATATATATATATATATATATATATATATATATATATATATATATATATATATATATATATATATATATATGTATCTATATATGTGTGTGTGTCTATATATATATATATGTATATATATATATATATATGTATATATATGTATAAGTGTGTGTGTGTATAGATATAGATATATATATATATATATATATATATATATATATATATATATATATATATATAGCTATATATAATCTATATCTATATATGTTTATATACTCAAACTCTTAGTGCAAGATAGGGGTGTTCAACGGAGGACTGATTCCCATCAAGCCCCTGTCACAAGTGTCACAGCAGATGTCACCAGATCCATGTTACGGTCCAACGCCAATACCAGACAGATGCTCAGGGTCATGGATGCAGCACTTCCTGCCATGTGTAATGACCTCCATGGCATTTGTGATTCCTTATGTAATTTTGCCGATGTTGTGGATAGAAAGTGGGATTAGACATTGTCACTGTTTGGCCATGCAAAGTCTGTGTTTGAGCATGAGGTGAGAGTAGGGCATCGGCCACATGGACATAGGTCAGCAACAAGATCAGCTGAGAGCCCATGTGGCCATGCACATTCACAGTACTGTAGTGGCAGTACCACCGGCACTATGAAATGGAGGGTGCTGTCCACACCACACCATAGCAGGCCATGGGCAAGTGGTCCTGGCCAGTCCCATTAGAGATGTGGATCCAGCAGACAGCAGTCACCATTGCGGAGTAGTACTGCATCTGGCCTTGGGCCTGATGGCACCAGTGAGACTCCTGGAAGAACCAGTTCCCATGTCCCTGGTGGGAAAGGGTGAACTGTACATCCTGCCATGTACGGTCTATGGCTGTCCAACATAGCCCTGTGTAGGGCAACCACATGACTTGATTCTGTGCATACAAGCACTCACACATCTCTGTCATAGGTCGGTCACCACCAAACATGCACAGCTCCTTTGCATGGCCCGGTTGAAAACCACCCCTCCCAAAAAACATACACAAAAACACACACACACACACACACACACACACACACACACACACACACACACACACACACACACACACACCCACACACACACACACACACACACACACACACACACATGACTTCAACTATATGGCCTAGCCTAGGCCTCTGGCAATCCGACACCATAAAAAGGCAAAAATAAGCTAACCAAACTGCTAAAGGAGACTCACAAGCAAATCAACAAAACTGAGAAAAATAATTGTGAGACAACCAACATGGTCCAGGCAGGATAAGTTTCTGTTGAACACCAGGAATGTATAAACAAAATTTTATTGAAGAAGGTTAGTGCTTTTGCAAGGTTACCGCTTCATCAGACCAAATGCAAAATTATGTTAAAACACAGAGATATTTAAAACATAGCACAATCAATCAACTGAAACTAATTAAAAAAGACCAGTCAAACAAAGTACTATGTTTTAAATATCTCTGTGTTTTAACATACTTTTGTATTTGGTCTGATGAAGCGGTAAACCCGCGAAAGTGCTAACCTTCTTCAGTGAAACAATTTTTTATACATTCTTGGTGCTCAACAGAAGTTTATCCTACCTGGACCACGTTGGTCGACTCACAATTATTTTATTCAATCCCACACCACACCCTGTGCATGTGATGATACCTGTGCCACATCCCTGTTATCCATACCATAGATGCAGGGACATGCTAATATGGGTCTGATGCACAGGGTGAATATAGTACGATGTAGTAATATAATGATATTAAGGTGCTGTCTGCTGGCAATAGTTATGGGTACACATCAAGTTGTATGTACCTTTTTAGCCATGATACATTACTGCTGTTAGAACTGCTGACTGGGTCTATATTATATGTACAAAGTTTTATAACTTTGAATACCATATGATAGACACCATATGTCGAAGTTATAAAAGTTCGAACAGTTAAAAAAAAAGTAACCTAACAGATTAAAGCAGTGGGGCAAGACCTTCTGCACTCCCCCCCCCCCCGCTCTTTTACTATACCAACTTCGAGATTGCACTACAGTGCAGTAAAGGGAAATCTTTGTTTTATATATTTGAAGTTTTATAACTTCGACCATATGGTGTTGATCATATGGTATTTGAAGTTATAAAACTTTGAGTATATAATATAGACCCCTGCTGATTGACTATAGTGTCACATACTGTATTCTGTTTGTGTTCCAGGTGTCTGTGTGTCTGAAGACTGTGAACCTGCTGACAGTAGCAATGAAGAGTATGACAGAGTGGAAACACAGTGAACTTTTCATTGCCAAGGTACAGCTGTATATGTATATGTTTGCCAGGTGTGTTTACATGCAACAGTGTGTGATGGACAATTAGGCTGGACAGTGTGACCTTGCAAACATACCCCTAGATACAGCCAGCTAGCCTTCATACATGTCACATGGGTGTTCTGTAGTATCACAGGCTCATACGTATAGAGGAGGTTTCTTGAGTACTGGCATAAGGTCCCTCAAAGATTAGCCATTACTTTAACTGCAACACATTCACCTATCAGCACCTGTTACCCCTGCTATTTCTGTCCCATTCACTCAACCTTGATGTAGTTGATGAGGGTATGCATAGTACTGTGTATGACAGGTTTGGGGTATGTATTCCTGACACAAGTCAGCCTGTGTTCATTTAACTTGACAATCACCAGCATGTGTGTCAGCTATCTCATATGCAAGTCTGACCTCTCATGCTGGTAGTGCACACAGAGTCATAGTCCTGTACATGGGGCAGCTGTTGAAGGGCTTATAACAACCCTTACCTGCCCAGTCTTACAAACGATAGTGCTAGATACATAACATAAATACTACAGAGGTAATGAAGTGTTGCAGTGTCTGTAACTACTATTCAAGTGGATGACAATTGTAGGGGCTGTTAGGATTGCCAATGGTAGGTTCAGAGGCCTTTAACATGGTAAAGCCATGTAATACACACTCACACACACACACACACACACACACACACACACACACACACACACACTGATACATGGGGACATGCATTGAAACACATATGCACATAGAGTTGACACTTCTCAGAGTAGATGACCTACTCATCTATTTATGTACAATACACAGTGATACGACCATTACATGCACCACAGTGGCTTTGTGTTAGAAACTCTGTAACTGTGCTTGTAAGGTGGATGATATCTTTACGGCCTGAAACTAGGTTGGAAATGTGGGACTTCACAGGGTGGAAGAGGCACATAAAATGGTATAGCCATCACATACACACAGTAAAGACAGCCACAGGGGATATGCATACAGAAACACAAACACAGTTGCCAATAGGCATATTAGTAACCCTACATATCCAGTTGTATGTACTATAGTGCTACGTACACATGACATGGTCCACATAGATTATATGCCTAGGACATAACACACAACCTCTTACAACAAGTAATCTTGTGAATGCCATCATGGATGGTGGGATAACCCACCAGAAATAATGAATGGTCTCATCTACTGCTCCTACAAATCTGGGCAAGTGATACAGTATCAGACTTTGTATCAGCATGATGTTTCAGTCAGGTATGATGTCTGATGCTGACTTGTGTGTCGCTATGGTAACTGTGACATATTTGGCAATGATATTACAGGAATTCTCATCGTTATGGGACACAGATCACGTATAGGTTCCAAACATCTGGACATTCCATGTACATCTGTACAGATGACTAGTATGGGCTGCATAGTTTAACAAGGTGTATCTGAGGCAGATGCCATTAACAGGCTCTTTAAATTAATGCCATGGGTAGGGGGTCAATAGGCCTTAAAATGGTATAACCTACACAGAAAACAGCCACAGGGGATATGCTTCACACACACACACACACACACACACACACACACACACACACACTACTATAGTTCTCAGTAGTGAAATTAAAACCCCTACCTATCTAATTATTTGTACTATAATATTACACAATTATTGCACAAGCCGCTGAGCTTAAAGGGCTTACAAGTGTATACAGGTACTTCTAAGGTGAATAACATCAGCAGGTCTTGTAAAGTAGGGCAATTACAATTGTACTGGGTGGTACAAGCCTCAAAATGGTAAAACACACACAGACACACACACACACACACACACACACACACACACACACACACACACACACACACACACACACACACACACACACACACACACACACACACACACACACACACACACACACACACACTTTCTGGAACTGAAAGTTGAACCCCTGCCTATCTGGTTATTTATATTATACTGTTATAAGGTTATTGCACATGCCATGGAGCGTGACAGTTCTCCAAGGGTACTTCTAAGTGGAATGACATCAGAAGGACTGCTGAAGTAGGGCAATGGAAATGTGGGTGGGAAAGTCCTCAAAATACTTTATCTTACAAATACACAAACACACACACACACACACACACACACACACACACACACACACACACACACACACACAGACACACACACACACATTTACCGATACTAAGAATAGAGCCCCTGCCTACTTAGTTATTTCAACTATACTGTTACGTAGTTATTACATGCACCACAGAGCCTATAGGGTTGAGGGCTATCCAAAGGTACTCCTAAGGGGAATGACATCAGCAGGACTGCTAAAGTAGGGCAATGGGAGGTGTTGTGAGTGGGAAAGTCCTCAAAATACCATACAAACATACACACTTTCAAACACCACACACACCAGAACTGAGAATAGAACCCATGCCGATCTTGTTTTTTGCATTATACTGTTACATAGTTATTACACATGCCATGGCTCTTATAGGGCTGAAAGCTATTCAAACGCACTTCTAAGGGGGATGACATCAGCAGGACTGCTAAAGTAGGGAACTGGGAGGTGTTGTGGGTGGAAAAGTCCTCAAAATACTTTATTCTACAAATCATACACTTTTACACACTCACACACACACACACACACACACACACACACACACACACACACACACACACACACACACACACACACACACACACACACACACACACACACTTAGTGGAACTGAGAATAGATTCCCTGCCTGTCTAGTTATTTGCATTATACTGTTATGTAGTTATTACACATGCTACAGAGCTTATAGGGCTGAGTGCTGTCCAAAGGTACTTCTAAGGGAAATGACAACAGCAGGACTGCAAAAGTAGGGTACTGGGAATTGTACTGGGGGGAATGGCCTAAAACTGCTTCATCTACAAACATACACTCACATTTGCCATGACTAAGACCAGAACCCCTATCTATCTAGTTATTTGTACTACACTGTTACACAGTTATCGCATGTGTAACAGAGGTCATAAGGCTGATAAGTGTCCAAAGGTACCTCTAAGGTGAATGACATCAGCAGATATTGTTAAGTAGGGAAATGAGAAGTGTACTGAGTGGGAATGGCCTCTTAATACTTAAATCTACAGACACACACACACACACACACACACACACACACACACACACACACATACACACAAAGGCAGCTGATGTGATATTACAATCGCCACCTCAGTACTATTACACAATGGAGCTCACCTTCATGCTGCCATGTGCGAATGGTTATGACTGGTATGCCGCTTTCAGCAGCAGGATATCATCCTATGACATTCAGGGTATCCCTGTACATGACTCACTCTGTGTGTGTGTCTCCATGTGTATCTCTCTCTATCACTGTCTGTCTCTCTCTTCACCATGTATATGTGTGTGTATGCTTGACATATTATCTGTGTCCCATATACATGCCTGTGTATCACATGCAACAGATGCAGATATATCACATATGTGCCACCTACAGCTAGCTGATGGTAATCTTGTCTAATGGGTGTGTGTAGAGACAGTTTAGGTGTACATAGCTGTCTGTATGCAAAGACGTATATGCACAATACAGTTATATAGTCTGATGTGGGTTCTGACATGGGCTGCAATTCTCTAAGTGTATGAGCATACCCAGTATGACCTTCTATAGCAACAATGGTACTCCATTCCAGAGATAGTTGTACTCCGGTCTGGGGTTTTGTGTGCTACAGCCATACATCTCAAAAGTAAACAGGAAGTTGCTAGAGTTACAGGGTTTGTTTTAGCAGACATTTTCTGACATATCTGACGTCTGACACTGAAATATATTGTGTCATTACCTATTGACAGAAATCCTCAGATTATCACAGTGCTTTACCAGAGAAATACAAGATGTATAATGCACAGACCAATATTATGATAAAAACTATAGACATTCTTGCTCAATACGGACAGTTGAGAGGTGTGGCTGCAGCCGATTGACTGATGAAGTTGAGTAAACAGTCCAGCACCTTGGTGATAAACTGGCCTGGGATCTCCTGCTTGTGTGGTATTCTTCTTACCTGAAAAGTCATATCCTGGTGTGGGGATACCTCTCAGCTGTACAGTTTTTTGCAGATTGTCCAGATGTTTGTCTAGAAGTTTCATCCAGTCTACATAAACTTGTGTTTTTATGGCCAATCAGTTGCAAATACTTAAAGACTGAAGTTAGAAAATAATGAGATACATTGGTGTTTTAGACTTTGTAACCTTCAGACAATTCCTACTAATGCAAAACCCATTATTCTACCAACTTTCTCAGTTTGTAAGAGCAAAATTCAAAACACATGCCTATCATTGGGTCCTTGTCCCACTTTTATTTATGACCTCGTCCAGATGTCTTGCTGTCAGAGGTTGAGAGGTATGGGTGTAGGTACAGAGTGCATTCTACTGAGCAGAAAGGTCCATTATATATGTGGTATATTCCACATAGCACTTTGATTTCCAGGCATGTCAGTGTCAGAGCAGTACAGAATAATGTGGTGAACTGCTGACAGACTGTTATGTATAGGTTGATAGGTTGATATGATGTTAGTAGGCTATTGGCCCTGAAGCCCTTATAACCCATGCAGATGAGAGTGTATCCCTCGTTAAGACATGTCAGCACCCAGAGTCCCTAGGTGCAATCACAGGACTGTATTTTCTGTTTCCCATGCACTTATACAGGGAGCACATCACTAGGGGAATTGAGGCACTTGGCTTGATGTGAACAGGGAGTGTATGGGGAGTGTGTAGGACACATATCCGTCACTCAAACAAGCCATACTGATATCACAGACAAGGTTGATACTGCACCTACAGGTTGATCGAGTGGGCCTTTACTTCTAGATGTGCAGCAGTCCCAACAAGGAAGGGTCTGGATTGCTTTGTATGCCAGAGATGGGTCACCGCTGCAGAGTCTGTATGGAATGGACCAGTGGGACAGTGCTGTTAGCCTGTCTGTGTAGAGTAGGTGTTTGCGGTCCTGCATTCTCCCAGTGGAGAACCTCTGTGGTATCTCCAGCTGCTGCATGTGCTTTCTGAGGTACATGCCAAAGGGGACATTGATCAAAATAATTAGTCTCATAAGGTTAGCATACATGGCTTTTATGACCTGTTTGTCCCTGGATGGGATACCCTTACATTTGAGTTGTCCCATCTATGAAGCTTTCTGTACAAGAGGAACAACATTGTGCTCAGACATCAGGTTTCTTTCAACCTGGGTGGCTAACTGCCTCACTACTGATTGTGTATATAGGACACTGTTGTTAATGTGATGCTATGTGAGGACATCAGTCTCCCCAAAGGGGATGATGATGCATCTGCAGGCATTCAGCTTGAGGCCATGTTTCTAGCATCAGGCATTTGTTTTGGTGAGACCCTCTTACTTTGAGTATTGATGACTGTTCACAGCTTGCAGTCATCTGCCGACATAGTCAGCCATGGGCCAGTGTTTTTGGCCTGCACTTCAGGGAAGTATATCCCGTATACCAGAGGCCCCAGAATGATCCCTGGGGTATGGCACTCATTACGGGTGTACTGGTTGCACTGGCTACCCCTATTGTGATTATGTGGGTTCTATCAATGAACCCGTTTAATACCCATTTGGTAACATATGGATTGCCGACTAGTTGACAGAGTTCATGTATCATGGGCAATGGGGAATGGTGTGTAAGGCTTTCGGCCAGGTCACAATGGCCGGAGTGCACCATCTTTCCCTCATCCATGCCTTTGTTGGCTGCCTCAGGGAAGTCACCCAGAGTTCAATGACATACCTCTCCTGAGGATGGCAGACTGTGTAGGGTAATGTATTTGCATTTTGCCAATGTCCCTGTTAATGTGATCCATGAAAATCCATTGCATGGCCTTGCAGATCAGGCTAGTTAAGCTGATGGGTCTTTCATTTGCTGGATTGGTTAACACTCCACCTTGGTGTAAAGGGATGACAGTGGCTGTCAGCCACTCAGCTGTAACATAGACAGTACTAGGGCTTTGGTGGTGTAGGGTGAGTAATAATGCTGCCAGTTCATGCCTGAGTTCATGTAGTTTGGAGCCTGGGATGTACTCACGTCCCATGGAGGCTGTCCTCTTGACCTTGAGAGGACAGTGATAGCCTGCTCCCTAGTGATAAGGGTTTGGTGCTCATGTACTGGGGATGTCGTGCTTTCCTGATAGGGGAGCAGAGGGATGACATTTCTACTGAATCTGTCTGCTAGTGGATTGGCTATTGCTACAGCATTTGTATATGTGGTGTCCTTGACCACCTGTTCTGCACAGATCTGGGAACTTCCTTTGGGAATGCAGACATATGTGAGGAAGGCCTTATGATAGTCTGTCTTAGACGTGGGTAATTTGGACTCGGAGTTGCCTTTAGTGGATTTCACTGGTGCTCTTTTTTGTTTGTTCATTCTAAGGGGTGATTACTTCCAATTGTGCATCTGCTCCTTCTTGGTCCTGGTCAGCAATGTTATACTTTTGGTATATCATTACTTTATTCCAGATGTTTGTGGACACTTTACTCTCCCTTGTAGATGGTGATGTCTTGTCAGGTATTCCTGATTCCATCCATCTCTATCTATATAATGGCATGCTATTTTTTTGTACATTCGGAAGTTGGTGCCTGTTCCTCTAATGGGTTAGGTGGCTGTTCAGCTGTTTGTACCATCCCTTTGGTGGTTGTTATCAGCTTTTGGGACATTTTCTTTATACCGAGGCTAGAAGTGAGTCAGGAGAGATGGTGATATGACATGTGACTGCTTTTCTGTTGGACTGTTCCAGGGAGGATGATACCACTGGGGTGCTGCAGTGGTCAATCATGTTGGTTACTGCAAAGTCTGACATAGGTATATAATCTTATGGGGGTATTACGTTGCTGTCCTAAGAATGTAGCATTTATAAAATGGGGGCATCTCTGTGCATTTCTGTTCTGGCATGGTTGGATTCTCAATCAATGTTTGGGTAATATACATCAGCCAGGATCAGGGTGATGGGTGGAATCTTGATAGATTTGTAGAGGGCCAGATATGTGGAGTGGGTGCCCTGAATCAGATATGTTGGCCTGTAGCTATGTATATTTTGCATAGGGGTCTTGTTGATAGTTGACTGCACTTGCAGTGTCTCATGTGTGTTAGACTGTTTGACCAGCTTGAAGGTGTGTGTTTGGCTAATATATATTTAAACTCCACCTCCTTTGGCATTGCTGCCCACATGTTGAGGTCTGCTTGTGGAATAGGATGAGTGATCAAGTAAGGATTGGTTTCTCTCCACAGCTGTGGCCCAGGTTTCTGTGACTGCACAAATGTCACCATCTTTTAGGGATACGACTGTGTGCAATGAGTGCATTTTCCAGTTTAGACTCCTAGTGTTTAGGGCATGGCCTTTAATTTGTGTTTTCGTGAGTGTTTTATGTTGGTAGTATGCATCCTATGACTTTCCCTAAAAAGGCACTATGGGGGAGGCAAGGCCCTTTGCCAGAGGCCTGAAGGCCACATGAGACAGATGCAGGCCATCTCTAGCAAGGCAGCATGGTCTTTTGATCATATGTTCCCAGGCTGCCAGGCAGTGGATCCCCCTGGGATGACACCAGTGAGGGAGCCAAGTGTTACTGACAATCATTTTATGTTTGTATTGAGCCATCATTCTGGGTGACGACAGATGGCTGCTTAAGGCTAGGGACATACCTGCATGGGACACATATTCAGCAAGATGAATCATGTCTGTATTCCTATAGTCCAGGGAGATACATCTGACATCCTTCACACTGCCTTGGACCAGGCCAGAGTAATAACGGTACCTAGTAAAACCAAACAGATCTGTGACTTGAAAGGAACGACAGCTCTAAATCACAAATAAAATCACACTGACAGGTCAGTGTGATTTTATTTGTGAATAAAAGCTGTCATTCCTTTCATGTTGCAGATCTGTTTGTTTTTACTAATACCTGTACCTGTTGTGGGGTGACTTGATTGCATGTGTGATATGGCAGATTATGGCACCTGACAAACAAGTGACCGTAACTTTTTCCTTATCTTGCCTGGTGAGAGTCACATCTGTGTGTCTCCCAGTGGAGTATTCTATGAGGAATATGTTGGGTGCATGGTAAAGCCTTTGTGTTTGCAAGACCCTGTTGTGTGGACTATGCATGATGTAGGTTTGTGGAGTTATTTGTTTGAGTCTTTGTTTTGTTGCTGGCATCCACTTACATGGGTGTGTGCTGTGTATTTGCAGGTGATGTTTACTGACTCCATACATTACATGACACCTATATTACTGCATATACACTAGACAATCTCGACGTACTGAAATCTCGAATTTCAGTACGTCGAGACCGAATAGTGGCAAGTGCAGTTACTGGAAACTACACTATGCCGAATGCGGAAGTGTCAAATCCGCAAATGTCGAATACGCCACTATCGTGGTGTCACGTTCATTACATGTGGTGCATTTTGTGGATTTATCTGGGGTTTCAGGTAAGTGTTGTGTGTTTGAGGATATTGAGTAGGGATTTTAGTGTGTGTGAGTGTGTGTGGTGTTTTTTTTTTGTGCGTTTGTGTGTTTAGTGTGACCTCGGAGTTAGAATAAATAAGTGGGGGTGGGGGTGCAGGGGGGCTTGACCCCTGCTTATAAGTAGATTAGGTGTGTTTCTGTGTGTTAATATGTTTGTTTAGTTAGGTAGGTGTATGTGTGTGTGACTATGTCTTGGTTTGTGTGTGTGTGTGTGTGTGTGTGTGTGAATGGTCGCGGTTGTGGTATTCGTGATTGTGGGTTTTCGTGTATGTGGGTTTTCAACTATTCAGTCTCGAAATACTGAAATTCAACATTTCAGTACTTCAAGATTGTATAGTGAATCCGTTACTGCAAAATTTGTTCTGGTGTGCAAATTCTCCATTTCACTAGCCAGTGCTTACCCTTCTCCTTAGGTGTGTTTGTTTGTCCTTCTGTAGTCCAGTCACAGGCTTTCCCCACAGAGGCTGCTATTATGTATTTGTAATTCTGGTGTGAGCGAGGTATATGCCATAACATCACACACAAGGATATGGACTTCACACCCCTGAGAGTACCTATTTAGCAGGTTGTCCATCATTGCACGACTACATTTGCTGTGGTCCTCAGACGGTTTGTGTTACTATATGTTATTATGAAGCTAAACGTTGGCCTAGCTGTCAAATTGTCACAGACTGACATCTGGACAGGCCCATATATGACAGTCAGACAAAGGCCCACACATGGTGACAGGGTGTTAAAACTTCTCCACTGTCTGCCATTGATGTTTTGACATGACCCTTTCTTGTTTTGCAAATAGTTGTCAGGCAAATGCAATGTTAGGACAAGCAGAACAGATATACAAGGCATACTTGTGCTCCTTCTGTGATAACATATCATTCCAGGGGTATGGATGTTGGCCAGTGATATGTTGTCAGTGCTGACACAGTAAGGTGGCAGCCTTTTATAACCTGGCAGTAAACTGACCTTCAGTAATTTGGGGACTAAGGTCTACATATAGAGACCCTTGTTAACTATTGGCCTTACAAACCTAGAATGGTGATACAATAACAACTATTGCATTAGCATGCATTTTCCTAAAGGGTATGAAGTCTGAAACTACAATCTGTCATTATTTTCTGACTTTAGTCTTTTGTGATTTGCCAATGATTTGCCAGAAAACCACAATTTCATGTTAAACAGACCATGAATATGATGCAAACCTCTGGACATTCTGCAAAACGTCTGTACAGTTGAGAAGTATGCAAAGCACTGTGTAGGTCACTCTGAGCTGTGTATTCATATGTATGGCCTCCTGTCCCTGACATGTACAGCTTTCCTGCAGTAACAGATATTGACGTCTGGACAGTGTGCACAACTACTACAGTAGGTGACATGCAAAATAGTTGGCACTGCAGTTCCTGGAACATGGACCCTGTCAATTACTGTACTGTACCTAGGCCACAAAGAGACAACAGCCAGGGGTAAGTGCAGGGCATATACTGACAGCATTAACCACAGATATACATAGCTCATTGATGCCTACATATTTTGGACATGCAAAAAGTTATCAAGTTGATTGGGACAGCCCTGGGAATGTGTGCTCTGCTGCTAATACCCTACAAACATTAATGTCCCTGCATTTGTATGGGAATATAGGTGTGTGGGGGGGGGGGCACCTGTCAAATGTATACATTTGCACAGACTGTGCTGATTTTGGCTTTACATTTTGGTTTTATTTAGCATGGCATTGTGCCTGTCTTGGAGAATAAAGGCATGTCACTAAAGACCATAGGTTAGATTGTAATGGCAGACATTTGGGTTTCAGACTTCTTACCCTTCAGAGCCTTAATGCAACTGCAAGACCTGATGTGATATCACTGTGTAAGTCTGTATGGGAATATTTAATCGTTGACCCTATTTGTGGGCCTTTGCCAGACATTTCTTTATGGCTTTCTGTGACCATTGACATCCATGCATTTGACCAATGACCCCCCCAGTTATTTAGTTCCCCACATATAGTGCAGTGAAATTTGTCACCTAGGGGACTACTGCATACTCTGGGGGAGTCAGTATTGGGTGGACATTTCCTGTTGTTCCACATAGCTGTTGGTTGTCTGCAACTAACCCAGTAGGCCACCCCATTCCCTTGCATGCATGCAGCAATGCCATAGCTATGCTACCACAACATACTACTCTATTCATTTATTGTTAGGAAGACTGACATACTTTGTGCCTGCAGCAGCTGTGAGGATGGTGCTTGAGGGCTGGCTCTGTTGGATGCACGCAGTACACAGCCTATACATGGTAAGATGCATGTAGTGTGATGTGTGTGGCATCCATTTTACTGTGCATGCAAGTCAGAAAGAGGTGTCAGTCTCTGGGTCCCTACAGTGTCATTTTGTGTGCTATGCTTGCCTCTTTGCCAAGGCCAGGGCATACTGGGCATGCCTCTGTCTGCCTACAGGAGCAGGAGCAGGGAGTTCCTCCTCCAAGTCCCCCTGTGCCTATGGGAACCTTGGCAATGGTGGGGGATTGTTTGGCCCTTCCCTGCGATGCTCCTGCCATAGCTGTTACCACAGGATCATATTGTGTAGCATGGCACATACTATGAACATGTGTGCACATGTGGTTGGAGAGTACTGCAGGGGACCACCAGATATATCGAGGCAGTAGAACTGTGACTTCAGCATCCCAAACATGAGCTCTACAATGTTCCTGGTTTGTCTGTGTGCCTCATTATGGTGTTCTTCTGTAGGTGTGTGTGCATTTCTGATGGGTGTCATCATCCATGGCTCCAGTTCATAGCCAACATCCCCCACCAGATGGCTATATGGGATGACCCCCTGGCAAATGCCTGGTCCAGCTGTGTGACACGCCAGATGTATGAGTCATGATAACCACCAGTGCTGCCAGCACACACATTCGTGATAAAGCTCTGGGCATTGCACATTACCTGGCAGTTGATAGAGTGATAGACCTTGTGGTTGACATAGGCTCTATCCTCTTCACCAGGTGGTGCCTTGATGTGTATGTGCATGTAGTCTATGGCACCGAGTACCTCTGGGTAGTCTACTACATGGAAGAAGATACACATATTGCTGGTCTTCTCCTCAGGGGTGCTGGGGAAATATATGTGCTCACTGGCATGTGTTCACATGACATCCAGGAACTGGTGGATTACTGTGGATGCAGATGCCTGTGAGACCCACATGATGTCCCCAGTAGGTCTTTGTAAGGTACCTGTAGCTAGTATTCTTAAGGCTACACATACCTTTGTTTCAAGTGGGATGGGTTCCTGTCTGTTGGCTCTGGGTCTGAGGTGAGGCCAAGCACAGCTCAACGAATTTCTGAAGTATGTCCCTGTCCACCCTGTAGCCCTCTGGTATCTCCAGATCATGTAGTGCCTGGTAGGTAACCCTGGGTCTGAACACTCTTCTCCTCCTCCTCAGTCTGGGACAGTTGTCAGCATTATCCTTCTCAATACCCTCAGTCTCTAACACATACTGCTGTATTGAAGCAACAGCAGTCGCTAACATTTTGTCAGTTAAAATTCCCAACTGTGTACACCAATGGTGCAGGCTTTGTGAGGAAAAAGCAGACTGAAAGGTGTTTGCATACTTTATACTGTTGTGCTACAAATTCTGCCTGTGTGATTGGCTGACTAGGATATATTCCACCTGCCATCTGTATTATTGAGCAGATTGTATGGGCCACCATGACTAGGAGAGTGAATTTAAGTGATTTGTAGATTATTTCCTTTATACTGCTATTTTGTTTATTTTTTTTTTTTGCTCTGTTTAAGCCCCACAGCACTCAGCGCAAACTGTTTTAGCAAGTGTAAACATTGTTGAGCAGAAAAAGCCCTCCATGGACACTAACACATTCCTCAGTTCTTGAAATAACTAAGCACAGTTAAGTAGCCTCAGACATACCCCCTTGCTTTACTGTGCTTAGCTGAGTACAAATAGGAGCTGCAGAGCTTCAATTTGCTTACACCAAGCATGACACACACCCTTTTCATTTCAGTTGCTTCTCCTGCTTACACCACCACATTATAGTTCCTATATGGTTAGGTGCATGCGGACATGGTCTCCCATTTTGCTAGTCAATTATTTAGCTCATTTGCATACCCTACTGCCTTAGACCCTAGTTACAGCACTATTCCTGGCCAGTCCCATCAGGGATGCAGATCCAGTAGACAGCAGTCACCATCGGGGAGTAGTACTGCATCTGGCCTTGGGCCTGATGGTGCCAGTGAGACTCCTGCCAGAACCAATTCCCATGTCCCTGACAGGAGAGAGTGAACTGTACATCCTGCCATGTACGGTGCACGGCTGTCCAACATAGCCCTTGATTATGCTTGATTGTGTGCATACACACACAAATCTCTGTCACAGACCGATCACCACCAGAAACATAGAGCTCCTCTGCACAACTCAGTTGAACACCACCCTTCCAGACACACACACACTTGATGTCAACCATATGGCCAGCCTAGGCTCTGGCAATCCCACACTACACCCTGTGAATGTGATGATACCTGTGCCACATCACTGTTATCCATACTATCCATGCAGAGACATTCTAATATGGGTATGATGCACAGGGTGAATATAGTACAGTGTGGTAATGTAATGCTGTGTAAGATGCTGTCTGCTAGCCATAGTTATGGGCATACATTGAGGTGTATGTAACTTTTTAGCCATGGTGCATTACTGCTGTTAGTACTGCTAATGGACTATAGTGTCACATACTGTATTCTGTTTGTGTTCCAGGTGTATGTATGTCTGCAGGCTGTGGGCCTGCTGACAGTAGCAATGATAAGTATGGCAGAGTGGCAACACAGTGACCTTTTCATAGCCAAGATACAGCTGTATATGTACATGTTTACCAGGTGTGTTTACATGCAACAGTGTTTTAGGGACAATTGGGGCAGACAGTGTGACCTTACATACATACCCCTTGACACAGCCAGCTAGCCTTTGTACATGTCAACTTGGTTTTCTGAAATACCACAGGCTCATACATACAGAGGAGGTTACTTGAGTACTGGCACTAGGTCCTTCACAAGCTTAACCATTACCCTAACCACAACAAAGTCATCTATCAGCACCTGTTGCCCCTGCCATTTATGTCCCATCCACTCAACCTTGATGCAGTTGATGAGGGTATGCATGGTACTGTGCATGATAGGTTTGGGGTATGTATTCCTGACACAGGTCAGCTTCTGCTAGTCTAACCTGACAATCACCAGCATGTGTGTCTGCTATCTCATATGCAAAGTCTGGCCTCTTGTGCTGATAGTGCACACAGAGTCATAGTCCTGTACATGGGGCAGCTGTTGAAGGGCTGAGCACAGCCCTACCTGCCCAGTCTTACAAACGATAGTGCTAGATGTTGTTGTATCTTTCAGCTTTTCCTGGTTAGGGGTCGCCACAGTGGAACTCCGGTCCGCTAATGATTGGCAGTAGATTTTTACGTACCGACTTGCTAAGCCTGACACACAACCTTCAACGAAGGTATGCCCATTCACGCATGTCTCCACACAGAAGACGCTTTAGCTGAGAATCAAACAGGACAACGTCTTACTGTGAGGTGACAATGCTACCGCAGCACGATAGTGCTAGATACATAAAACAAATACCACAGAGGTAATGCAGTGTTGCAGTATCTGCTACTACTATTCAAGTAGGTGACAATTGCAGGGGCTGTTAGGATTGCCAATGGTGGGTTCAGAGGCCCTTAACATGGTAGAGCCATCTGACAAACACACACAAACACACACACACACACACACACACACACACACACACACACACACACACACACACACACACACACACACACAAAATGCTGCATGGGGACATGCAATGAAACAGACATGCCCATACAGTTGACACTTTTCATCGTAGATGACCTACCCATATATTTATGTACAATACATAATGATATGACCATTGCATGCACCACAGTGGCTTTGTGTTAGAAACAGTGTAGCTGTGCTTGTAAGGTGGATGACATCTGTATGGGCTGAAACAAGGTTGGCAATAGGGGAGTTCACAGGGTGGAAGAGGCACACAAAATGGTATAGCCATCACATACACACAGTAAAGACAGCCACAGGGAATGTGCATACCAAAACACAAACACAGTTGCCAATAGACATAATAGTAATCCTACATATCCACTTGCATGTAATATATTTCTATGTACACATGACATGTTCCACATAGATTATATGCCTGGGATATGACACACAACCACTTACAACAAGAAATCTTGTGAATGCCTTCATGGATAGTGGGATAAACTAGCAGAAATAATGACTGGTCTCATCTACTGCTCCTACAAATCTGGACAAGTGATAGAGTGACAGACTTTGTATCAGCATGATGTGTCACTCAAGTACGATGTCTGATGCTGGCATGTGTGTCACTATAGTAACTGTGACATATCTGCCAATGATATCACAGGAATGCTCATTGTTAGGGGCCACAGACCAAGTATAGATTGCAAACATCTGGATATTCCATATAGATCTGTACAGATGACTGGTATGGGCTGTATAGTGTAACATGGTGCATGTGAGGCAAATGTCATTAACAGGCCCTTTAAAGTAATGCCATGGGTAGGGGGTCAAAAGGCCTTAACGTGGTATAACCTACACACACAATAGCCACAGGGGATATGGTTCACACACACTACTATAGTTATCAGTATTGAGATTAGAACCCCTACCTTTCTCATTATTTGTACTATAGTGTTACACAGTTATTGCACATGCCACAGAGCTTAATGGGCTGACAAGTGTATACAGGTACTTCTAAGGTGAATGACATCAGCAGGTCTTGTAAAGTAGGGCAATGGGAAGTATACTTGGTGGTACATGCCTCAAAATGGTATAACCCACACCCCCAGTGGATATACTTCTCACCCAAACACACACACACACACACACACACACACACACACACACACACACACACACACACACACACACACACACACACACACACACACACAGGTAGGGTATGATTCTAACACACACACACACACACACACACACACACACACACACACACACACACACACACACACACACAGTATCACCATTGCCAGTATTGAGTTTAGAACCCTTATCTATCTAGTTATGTGTACTACAGTGTTACACAGCTAGCACATGTGCCACAGAACTTACAGGACTTAACAATGCCCCAAGGTACATTTAAGGTGAATTACAGCAAGAGCCCTTGTAAAGTATGGCATGAGAAATGTACTGGGTGACAAGGGCATACATTACCCTACAAACACGCATGTGCCATAGCTAAGAGTAGAACCCTTACCTATCTAGTTACTTGTATTATACTGTTATGTAGTTATTACACATGCCACAGAGCTTATAGGGCTGAGAGCTGTCCAAAGGTACTTCTAAGGGGAATGACATCAGCAGGACTGCTAAAGTAGAGAATTAGGAGGTGTTGTGGATGGGAAATTCCTTAAAATACTTTATCCTACAAACAAACACACTTACAAACACTTTTACACACATTTGGCAGAACTGAGAATAGAACCACTGCTTATCTATTTATTTGTACTATAGTGCCGCAGCTGGACATCACTCTATGACAGTCAGGGTATCCCTGTGTATGACTCATTCTCTCTGTCTGTCTCCCTGTGTGTGTGTGTGTCTCTCTCTCTATCACTGTCTTTCTCTTCCCCATGTCTTTGTGTGTGTATACTTGACATATTATCTGTTACCCATATATATGTCTGTGTATCACATGCAACAGATGCAGATATATCACATATGGGCCACCTACAGCTAGCTGAGGGTAACCCTGTCTGACAGGTATGTGTAGAGACTGCTAAGGTGTACATAGCTTTCTGCATGCAAAGACATATATGCACAATACAGTTATACAGTCCAATGTTGGTTCTGACATGGGCTGTAATTCTCTAAGTGTAGGAAAATGCCTAGTATGACCTTCTATAGTAAGACTGGGAGTCCATTCCAGTAGTAGTTGTACTCCAGTCTGGGGTTTTGTGTGTTACATCCATACCTCTCAAAAGTAAACAGGAAATTGCTAGAGTTACAGGGTTTGTTTTAGCAGACAGTTTCTAACATATCTGATGTCTGACACTGAACTGTATTGTGTCATTACCTAATGACAGACATCCTCAGATCATCACAGTGCTTTACCTGATAAATAAAAGATGTATGATACACAGTCCAATATTATGAGCAAAACCATTGACATTCTTGCCCAATTTGGCCAGTCGAGAGGTTTGTCTATAGCCGATTGACTAATGAAGCTGGGTAAACAGTCCAGCAATTTGGTGACATACTGACTGGGGATTTCCTGCTTGTGTGTTATTCTTCTTACCTGAAAAGTCATATCCTGGTCTGGGCCCCATACCTCTCAAAAGTACAGTGTTTTGCAGATTGTCCAGATGATTTTCAAGCACTTTTGTCCAGTCTACATAAACCTGTGTTTTTCTGGCAAGTTAGCTGCAAATAATTAATGACTGAAGTTACAAAATAATGACAGACATTAATGTTTCAGACCTCATAACCTTCTGACAATTCCTGCTAATGCAAAACCATTACTCTACCACCTTTCTCAGTTTGTAAGAGCAATATTTACAACATGTGCCTTTCATTGGGCCTTTGTCCTAGTTTTATTTATGACCTTGTCAGATGTCTTACTGTCAGAGGTTGAGAGGAATGGGTGTGGGTACAGAGTTCATTCTACTGAGCACAAATGTCCATTATAGGTTCATAGCTTCATAGGTGTGTACTAGGCTAATAGCCCGGGAGCCTTTACAAGCCTAGCACATATGATTACTCTGGCATCATGCCACTTGACCTTAGTTCCCAGTGCCTCTGTTGAGTAGAGCCACTAGAGTGATCCCAGGGGTGAATTTTCTATTTCCCATCCGCTCATCAAGATTTCTCTTGAAGAGGGCCAGTGAGGTGTTCTGTTTGACATGTATGCATGGTATATTCCACATAGCATTGTGACCTCCAGGTATGTCAGGGCAGAGCAGTGCAGAATAATGTGGTGAAACACTGACAGACAGTTGTTTATAGGGTGATAGGTTGATATGATGTTAGTAAGCTATTGGCCCTGAATCCTTATAACCCATGCAGATGAGAGTGTAGCTCATGTTAAGACATGTCAGCAACCAGAAACCCTGTCCAGCAGGGACACAGGTGGAATCACAGGACTGTGTTTTCTGTTTCCCATGCACTTATACAGGGAGCACATCACAAGGGGTATTGAGGCACTTGGCTTGATGTGGACGGGGAGTATATTCCACAAATGGGGGAGTGTGGGGACATGTATCTGTCACACCAACAAGCAGTACTGATATCACATACCAGGTTGATGTTGCGTCTACAGGTTGATCGAGTAGGCCTTGACTTCTAGATGTGCAACAGTCCCATCAAGGCAGGGTCTGGATTGCTTTGTATGCCAGACAGGGGTCACCGTTGCAGAGTCTGTATAGAATGGGATAGAGGGACAGTGCTGTTAACCTATCTGTGTAGGGTAGGAGTTTGTGGTTCTGCATTCTTCCGGTGGGGAACCTCTGTGGTCTCTCCAGCTGCTGCATATGCTTTCAGCACTGAGCAAAGTAATTGGCCTCATAAGGTTAGCATAAATGGCTTTTATGACCTCTTTGTCCCTTAATGAGATACCCTTACATTTGAATTGTCCCATCTATGAAGCTTTCTGTACAATGCGAGTAACATGGTGCTCAGACATAAAGTTGCTATCAACTTCAGTGTCCCACTGTCTTCCTACTGATTGTGTATGTAGGACATTATTGTTACTGTGATACTGTGTGGGGACGTCAATCTCCTTAAGGGGATGATGATGCATTGGCAGGCATTCAGCTTGAGGCTATGTTTCTGGCATCAGGCATTTGTTTTGGTGAGACCCTGTTGTAGGACTTCCACATCACTTTGGGTATTGATGACTGTTCCCAGCTTGCAGTCATCTGCTGACTTTGTCAGCCATGGGCCAGTGTTTCTGGCCTGCACCTCAGCGAAGTATATCCCATATACCAGAGGCCCCCAGACAGGTCCCTGGGGTATGCCACTCATTACGGGTGTAATGGCTGAGCTGGCTACCCCTATTATAATTATGTGGGTTCTATCAATGAACCAGTTTGATACCCTTCTGGTAACATATGGATTGCTGCTTAGTTGACAGAGTTCATGTACTATGGCCAAGTGGGAAATGGTTTGTAAGGCTTCGGCCAGGTAATGGTGGCCAGAGTACACCATCATTCCCTCATCCAGGCCTTTGTTGGCAGCCTCAGGGAAGTCATCTAGAGGTCACTGACATACCTCCCCTGAGGGTGGCAGACTGTGTAGGGTAATGTGTTTGGATTTTGCCATTGTCCCTGTTAATGTGCTCCACCATAATCCATTGCATGACCTTGTGGATCAGGATAGTTAGGCTGCTAGGTCTTTCATTTCCTGGATTGGTGAACCCTCCACCTTGGTGTAAAGGGATGTCAGTGGCTGTCTACCCCTTGGCTGTGACATAGACAGTACTCAGGCTTTGGGTGTGCAGGGTGCATAATGATGCTGCCAGTTCATACCTGGGTTCATGAAATTTGCATCCTGAGATGTATTCAGGTCCCATGGAAGCTGTCTTCTTGACTTTGAGAGGGCAGTGATGCCCTGATCCCTAGTGATGTGGATTGGGTGTTCAGGTACTGGGGATGTCCTTCTTTCTTGATTAGGGGCAGAAGGGAGACATTTCCACTGAATCTGTCAGCCAATGCAGTGGCTATATCTACAGCATTTTGTGTATGTGGTGTCCTTGACCACCTGTTCTGCACAGATCTGGAAGCTTCCTTTGTGAATGCAGACATATGCGAGGAAGGCCTTATGATTGTCAATCTTAGTTGAGGGCAATTTGGTCTCAGAGTTGCCTTTAGTGGATTTCACTGATGCTCTTATTTATTTGTTCAGGCTAAGGGGTGATTACTTCCAATTGTGCACCTGCTCATTTTTGGTCCTGGAGAGCAATGTTATCATTTTGGTATATAGTTACTTTACTGAAGATATTTGCGGACAAGTTTACTCTCCCTTGCAGATGGTGAGGTTGTCCTGTCAGGTATTCCTGATTCCATGCATTTCTATCTATACGCTGGCATGCTAGTATTTGTGTACATTCAGAAGTTAGTGCCTGTTCCTCTACTGGGTTAGGTGGCTGTTCAGCTGTTTATACCATGCCTCTGGTTGTTGTAATCAGCTTGTGGGACAATTTCCTTTTACCAAGGCTAGGTGTGGTTGAAGAGAGATGTTGATATGACATGTGATTGCTTTTCTGTCAGAACTTGCCAGGGAGGATGATACTGTAGGAGTGCTGTATTGGTTGATCATGCTAGTTACTGCCAAGTCTGACATCGGTATCACATCTTGTGGGGGTATCAAGTGGCTGTCCAAAGGATGGAGCATTGATAAGATGGAGGCATCTCTGTGCATTTCTGTTCTGGTATGGCTGGATTCCCAACCAGTGTTTGGATAATATATGTCAGCCAGGATCAGTGTGATTGGTGGAATCTTGATAGAGTTGTAGAGAACAAGATATGTGGGGTGGGTGTCCTGAATCAGATATGTTGGTCTGTAGCTATGTATAATTTGCATAAGGGTCTTGTTAATAGTTGACTGCACTCAGAGTGCCTTATGTGTGTTAGACTGTTTGACCAGCCTGGAGGTGTGTGTCAGTCTAATATATATTTATACTGCACCTCATTTGGCTTTGCTGCCCACATTATGGGGTCTGGCTGTGGAATACGATGACTGATCAGGTAAGGATGGGTTTCTCTCTGCAGCTGTGGGCCAGGTTTCTGTGAATGCACAAATGTTACCATCTTTCAGGGTTACAACTCCTTGCAATGAGTGCATTTTCCAGGTTAGACTCCTAGTGTTTAGTGTCAGAGCCTTTAATTTGCATTTTGTTGAGTGTTTTATGTTGATAGTATGGTCCACTTGACTTTCCCTACAAAGGTGCTATGGGGGAGGCAAGACCCTTTGCCAGAGGCCTGAAGGCCAAGTGAGACAGATGCAGGCCATCTCTAGGAAGTCAGTGTGGTCTATTGATCATGTGCTCACAGACTGCCAGGCAGTGGATCCCCCTGGGATGACACCAGTAAGGGAGCCAAGTTTTACTGACAATTATTTTCTGTTTGTATTGATCCATCATTCTGGGTGACAGCAGACTGCTGCTTAAGGCTAGGGACATACCGGCATGGGACACATATTCAGCAAGCTGAATCATGTTTGCCTTCCTATAGTCCAGGGAGATACATCTGCCATCATTCACACCACCATGTACCAGGCCAGAGTGATACCTGTACCTGTTATGGGATGACTTGAGTGCATGTATGATATGGCAGATTATGGCACCTGATGAACAAGTGACTGTGACTTTCTCCTTATTCTGCCTGGTGAGAGGCACAGCTGTGTGTTTCCCAGTGGAGTCTTCCATGAGTAATATGTTGGGTGTATGGTAAGGCTTTAGTGTTTGCAAGACCCTGGTGTGTGGACTCTGCATGTTCTGTGGTGTGTAGGTTTGTGGAGTTCTCATGTGTTTTTGCCTCTGAGGTGTCCTTTGTTTGTGTTTTTGTTTTGTTGCAGACCTCCAATTACATGGGTGTGTATTGTATATTTGTAGGTGATATTTTCTGACTCTATACACTGCATGGCATCTATGTTACTGCACAATTTGTTCTGGTGTGCACATTCTCCATTTATCTGGCCAGTGGCTCCCCCTCCCCTTAAGTGTGTCTCTTTCTCCTTCTGTAGTCCAATTACAGGCTTTTCCCACAGTGGCTGCTGTTATGTATTTGTACTTCTGGTGTGAGCGGGGTAAATTCTGTAACATCACACACACAGTTATGGTCTTCACCTCTGAGTATACCTGTTTAGCAGGTTGTCCATCATTGCGCCACTACATTTGCTGTGGTCCTCAGATGGTTTGTGTTAGTATATGTTATTATGAGGCTACATGTTGGCCTAGCTGTCAAACCATCACAGACTGAGATCTGGACAGGCCCATATGTGACGGTCAGACAAAGGCCCACACATAGGGACACGGTGTTAATACTGTTCTGCCAAACATTGACAGTTGGGAGACCAATTTGGTATTTGCTTGCTTTCTCTTATGGGAGGGATGTCTGCTTCTACACTGTCTGACATTGATGTTTTGACATGATCTTTTCTTGTTTTGCAAATAGTTGGCAGGCAAATGCAATGTTAGGACAAGCAGAACATTTATACAAGGCATACTTGTGCTCCTTCTGTGACAACCTGTCATTCCAGGGGTATGGATGTTGGCCAGTGACATGTTGTCAGTGCTGACACAGTAAGTTGGCAGCCATTTACAACCTGGCAGTACACTGACCTTCGGGTAGCAGCTGTCCTAATAGGCACCACACCTCCTTACTTTTTAGAGCCAGACATCTGGACATAGCCATAAGTAATTTGGGTACAAAGGCCTACATATAAGTACCATTGTTAATTATTGGCCTTACAAACCTAGAAAGGTGATACAATAACAGGTTTTGCATTAACATGCATTTTCCTAAAGGGTATGAAGTCTGACACTACAACCTGTTATTATGTTCTGACTTTAATCTTTCATGACTTGCCAATGATTTGCCAGAAAATCACAATTTCATTGTAAGCAGACAGATAAATATGATGAAAATTTCTGCAAATTCTGCAAAATGTCTGTACAGCTGGGCACTGTGTGGGTTACTCTGAGATGTGTACTGTCCATATGTGTGGCCCCCCTGTCCCTGACCTGTCCAGCTTTTCTGCACTAACAGATACTGCTCTCTGGACAGAGTGTACAACTCCTACTATAGCTGTATTTGACATGCAAAACAGTTGGCACTGCTGTTCTTGGAACATGGAGCCTGTCAGCCACGGCACTGTACCTAGGCCACTAAGATACGACAGACAGGAGTAAGTGCAGGCCACATACTGACAGTATTAACCACACACATACATAGCTCATGGACCCCTGCACATTGTGGACATGCAACAAGTTATCAAGTTCATTGGGACAGCCCTGTGAATGTGTGCTCTGCTGCTAATACCCTATAAACATTAATGTTACTGGATTTATATGGGAACATGGGTGTGTGTGGGGGGGCACCTGGCAACTGTTCACATTTGTACAGACTGTGCTGATGTTCCCTTTACATTTTGGTTCAATTTCGCATAGTATTGTGCCTGGCTTGGAGAATAAATGAATATCACTAAAGATCACAGGTTAGATTGTAATGGCAGATATTTGGGTTTCAGACTTCTTACCCATCAGAGCCTTACTGCAACTGCAAGACCTGCTGTGATATCATTGTGTAAGTCTGTATGGGAATATTTCATCATTGTCCCCAATTGTGGGCCTTTGACAGACGTTTCTTTATGGTTTTCTACTGCTCACTTGCTGGGTAAGGTTGAGGGGTGAGTATGGGACCCCCACATTGACATCAATGCATGTGACCTATGACCCCACAGTTAGTTAGCCCTGCCCCCACATATACTACAGTGACATTTGTCACTTAGGGGACTACTGCATACTCTGGGGAAGCCAGTATTGGGTGGACATTTCTCGTTGTCCCACTTAGCTGTCAGTTGTCTGCTGCTATCCCGGTAGGCCACCCCATTCCCTTGCATGCATGCAGCAATACCATAGCTATGCTACCACAATGTATTGCTCCCATTCATTTATTGTTAAGAAGACTGAATTACCTTGTGCCTGCAGCAGTTCTGGGGATGGTGCTTGAGTGCTGACTCTGTTGGATGTATGCAGTACACAGCTTATACATGGTAAGATACATGTAGTGTGATCTGTGT
Organism: Protopterus annectens; assembly: GCF_019279795.1. NCBI lineage: Eukaryota > Metazoa > Chordata > Ceratodontiformes > Protopteridae > Protopterus > Protopterus annectens. Next base: position 1,660,552,624 of record NC_056743.1, read on the forward strand.
GGCATCCATTTTACTGTATGTGCAGTCAGACAGAGGGTCAGTCCCTGTGTCCCTACAGTGTCAGTGTGTGCTATGTGTTGCCTCTTTTCCAAGGACTGGGCATACTGGGCACACCTCTGTCTGCCTACAGGAGCAGGCTCAGGGGTTCTTCCTCCAAGTCCCCCTGTACCTTTGGGGGCCTTGCCAATGGTAGGGGACTGTGCGGCCCTTCCCTGTGATATTCCTGCTGCAGCTATTTCTGCAGGATCATATTGTTTAGCATGGCACATACTATGAACATGTGTGCCCATGTGGCTGGAGAGTACTGCAGGGCTCCACCAGATATGTCAAGGCAGTGGAACCGTGACTTGAGCATGCCAAACACATGCTGTACAAATTTGTTCCTGGTTTGTGCACGTGCCTCATTATGGCGTTCTTCAGTGTGTGTGTGTGTGTGTGTGTGTGTGTGTGTGTGTGTGTGTGTGTGTGTGTGTATGTGTGTGTGTGTGTTTGTGTGTGTGTTTGTGTGTGGATGTGTGAATTTCTGATGGGTGCCATCATCCACGGCTCCAGTGCATAACCAGCATCCCCCACCAGATGGCCATACGAGATGTCCCCCAAGGCAAATGCCTGGTACAGCTGTGAAGCATGGCAGATGAGAGAGTCATGGTAACTTCCAGGGCTGCCAGCACACACATTCATGATAATTCCCTGGGTATTGCACATGACCTTGCAGTTGATGGAGTGATAGCCCTTGTGGTTGATGTAGAATCTGCCCTCTTCACCGGGTAGTGCCTTCATGTGGATGTGAGTGTAGTCTGTGGTACCTAGTACCTCTGGGTAGTCTGTTACATGGCAGAAAAAACTCATATTGCTGGTCCTCTCCTCACGGGTGCTGGGGAAATATATGTGCTTACCAGCATGTGTTCACATGAAATCCAGGAACCGGTGGAGTACCCTGGATGCAGATGTGTGTGAGACCCCTATGATGTCCCCAGTAGGTCATTGGAAGGTACCTGTAGCTAGTATTCTTAAAGCTACACATACATTGGTTTCAACTGGGATGGGTTCCCACCTGTTGGCTCTGGGTCTGAGGTGAGCCGGCCCAGCTCGATCAGTTGCAGAAGTAAGTCCCTGACAACCCTGTGGCACTCTAGTATCTGCAGATCATGCAGCCCCTGGTAGGTTACCCTGGGTCTGAACACTCTCCTCCTCCTCCTCAGTCTGGGATGGTTGTCAGCATTATCCTCCTCACAACCCTCAGTCTCTAGCACATACTGATGTATCAAAGTGACAGCAGCCCCTAACATTTTGTCAGTTGAAATTTCCAACCGTGTACATCAATGGTGCAGGGTTTGTGAGAAAAAATGGAGTGAAGGGTTTTTACATACTTTATACTGTTCTGCTGCAAATGCTGCCTGTGTGATTGGCTGAGTATGATACATTCCACCTGCTAGCTGACTTATTGAGGGGTTTGAATGGACCACTGTGAGTGGCAGAGACCGTATTAGTGAGTTGTAGTTTATTTCTTTTATTCTCCTATTTTATTTTTTTCTCTCTATATTTGCTGTGTTTAAGCCTTGCGGTACTCTGCGTAACCTGTTCTAGCAAGTGTAAACATTGCTGAGCAGAAAAGGACCTCCCATGGACACGAACATGCTCCTTATTTCTTGAAACAGTGCTAAGCAGCCTCAGACACACCCTCTTGCTTAGCTGTGCTTAGCTGAGTGCAAATAGGAGATACAGAGCTCCAATGTGCTTATACCAAGCATGGCACACCCCCTTTTAATGTCAGCTGCTTCTCCTGCTTACACCACCACTTTATAGCTCCTACATGGTTAGGTGCGTGAGGACACGGTCTACCATTTTGCTATTCAAGAAATGTTGCTCATTTGCATACCCCACTACATAAATCCCTTGCCACAGCACTATTCCAGAGCCTATATCCTTAGCTGCCAGTGTTACCTGTTATTATTTTGGTTCTGCATGCTACCCAGTGTAATGGCAAAATTAATCTTTCACATAAAATTGTCTTTTTACATTTTTTTATTTTCTGTGCAATCTTGTTTGTGTGCCACTGTGCTATGCTTAAATGGCTGAAATCGGCCAAAAAAATAGATTTTTATCATTTTGAAACCATTTTGCAAGCCAATGGCCATATGTTTGGCCATTAGCATGCCTAATACTCATAATACATGCTTTTCTTTGAACTGTCATGCCCCCCATTTTGATTTTTGCAGAAATGTACTTGTTTAGTAACCAAATATATTTCTGCAATGGACACAGCTCTGATACAGATGCCTGTCTGCTTGCTAAATCACTAATTCACCTCATTTGCATGGTTTTCACCAACAAATGAGGTGATTAGCATTATTCCATCGTATCCATGTCAGAATAGTTCTGGGAGTTCATGCATGCCCCAAGCCTTGTTTACTGGATCACTCGGCAGCCATCTTCCATGCTATAGCTGCTACATTATTCAGACATGGAGGTTTGCTCCGTATGAGCTTTATTGAATCCCAGCCAATGTCTTCAAAATGATGTCTTACTTAGCATGTTGACGTGTTTCCTTGCAAAGTTATTTACCAAAATATGAAAATATATGATCATTTTTGTAATTTAAGTTATACACAGACTGTGAAATCTGTACATGTGTATTGCACATAAATGCAGTTCTTTTACCATCTTGTGACTACTAATATTGCCTTCCAAAAAAGTGGGTATTATTCAGCATGTTAACATGTTCCCTACCACAGTTATTCACCAAAATATGTAAAAATATCATAATTTTCATAACCTGAGTCATAAATAAACTGTGATATCTATACATGTGTACAGCACACAGATACAGTTCTTTTACCATTTTGTAAGTACTAACACTGTCTTCAAAATGAGGTCTTACTCAGCATGTTGAAATGTTTCCTACCACAGTTATTTACCAAAATATGAAAAAATATAATAGATTTCATAACCTGAGTCATAAACAAACTGTGATGTCTGCACATGTGTACAGCATGCAGATACTTATTTTACCATCTTAAAATGAGATTTTACTAAACATGTTGACAAGTTCCCTAGCAGACATACAACAAAACATGAAATTATAATTTTCATAACCTGAGTCATAATATGTATTATCTGTACATATGAGTACATCATACAATCACAGTTTTTAACTGCGTTGTAAGTAGTGAAAAAGGTTTTCCTACTCGGTCATGGTTTCTTTCTAACCTTTGTCACTAGGTGCATGTTGTCAGTATATCATTCCCTGTTGCCATCACACCATTGTGCAGATCAGTCAAGAACAGGTCAATGCCATCTTCATTTAGGTGAACTCCATCACTTATGAAAAGGTGAACATCTTCTGCAGTGATGCTGTTATGGCTTGACAGTTGATCCTCTGCCCCTGTGCATCAAGCCATGCATGAACCCATACTGTAACTACCTGGCCTTGTCCTCTGCCCATTGGATGTTTGCAATTCTCCAGTTCTGGTGAGGAATTATGTCTGACCACAAAAAATGACAACCATGCCACCACGACTGCATGTGTTCAAAAATCTCCTTGATTTGAAACCTCAACTCTCCATGTGGATGAGTGATGACATCGTTACCTCCAGTGTGCAATACAAGAATGTCAGGCTCATGGTAGATGGAACACTTCTTTTAAAGCAACTGTAGGAGTCCACCCCAATGAATACCTCTTCTTGCAATCCAGTGTACCTTCAGGCTAGAGGTGGGGAAGCTCAAGTTGTAGTATTTCTCACTTCTGGAGGCTTGGCTGGCAGGCCAATGAATGTTTGAATGGCCAAACACCCACATTCTCACTTGTTGTTCCCCTGTTCTTGAAGCCATGTCACTGTCACAAGGTAGAAGCACCTGCACAAGGAAGAGATGTAAATAAGTTACTGGTGATGTTTGAGAGATTTATTGGATTACTAGATATATATGTATATAATATGCATTACTTTGTTTGCCAGTTCCAATCTTCACTCCTGTCCACAGTGGCAATATTCTTTTGATAAGCTCTTTATTTGAAATGAGGATGCATAGGTACATATCTACCAACCAGGAAAACACCAAATAACACACAATATCAAAATGGCAGCAGGCACAATTCACTGTAAACAGACACATTCTTGCCCTAGACAAAGTACTTCATGAATGGATACTGACAAGGGGCTACAGAAAGGGCACATGTAAAGAGAAAATGCAGGGTCAGGACCACCACTTGACTAAAAAATCCAGGACAGGCATGGGGCTTCAGTGACATTCAAGGGCATCTGAAGTGTCCCTTACCTGTGCTGACTACTCACTCAGACTGCTAAGACCGGCACTGTCTTATGATTTCCTTCAGTGTCAGCAGTCCACCTTACCTCTTCTGTTTCCATTTCCATGTGTCCTTTCAGCAATAGATAAGAAATCAAAGCTGGGAAATGACTTAATGTGTCTTGCCCTTACCTAGATACCTTTACTTTACTTGAAGGGAGGGAGAGTGACAGAAGACTACACAAAGGGTACATGAAAAAAAGAAAAATACCTACATGTGCTTTTTTTGCATGTGTCCTTTCAGGAACAAAAATAAAGCATCATAGGTTTACCCTTGAAACCAGGCAGATCCAGGAAAGCAGCATAATGGGACTGAGCAGAAGAGTCTCCAAGTACCTTACCACCACCCTGGATGATCCTAAGATTCATGGTGTTTACCTCTTACTGCATAATGCTTGCAAGTTGGGCATCCCCAAGATGGTTCAGCATGTTTACCCTTGCTGGCACAGTTTTTGCATCTTGAGTTCTGCCATTTCAGTGGAAAGTGGGAGCTATGCTCTAATCAGCTCATGGGCTCCAGGACAGTAATCTCAGTGCATCCTTTCCTCTAATTGTAACTGTCAAGGGGGTGCATACATCGGTTCCTTCAAAACTGTAACTGTGTTGCCAGAATAATGCTTCCAGAGTGTAACACTAGCTGGCGGCTGTTACTTTCATGAAATATAATGAAAGAATTCACTATGGCCACATCCCATAAAAACCAGAACAAGTACAGCCACCATTTGTGGGCCTTTCTTGCAATTGGATGCTGTGTCCTGAGCTGATTGTCTCAGTCCACCCCATTCATGTAAGTGTTGTATATGTTTACAACTGGTGTACAAGGCACTGATGCCTTTGTTTCATCATGCTTTCTCTTGCATGTGCTGGAGACACAAGGTTGGGTTTCTATTAGCTGACAGCAGAAATACTGGGTTGCTATCCTTCTATTCAGTAGCCAGCAGTGGATCACTCTGCAACTAGGGTTACCACCTGTCCCACTTTGCGAGGGATAGTCCCTCTTTGGGCAGTCGTGTCCTGATAAAAAATATTAAAAATGGCAAATATACTGAGATTGTAGGACATAATTATGTCCTATATTTTATGTAATAGTTGCATAAAACAGTTATTCTATATCTAAAATACCTAAATGTTATAAGAAACAGAATAAGCAACTAAAATGCTACAAGAATAAGCTATTATTTAGGCAAAAAAGTTAAGTTCTATCCTTTCTTCTGACCGTGGGTATGTGTCGGCCTGTAAAATCTGATGTTTGTCCCGAAAATGACCAACTTGAAAAGGTGGCAACCCTATCTGCGACTGCTTATAGTACCCTTGAGGTGCTTTAACAATGGCCTGTCTGTTGAATGTTTGAGGCCATTCGCGACCTATTGGTGTGCATGGCTAATTAGCAGTATAGACTATCTTGCAGCAATTTCTGTGCCAGAGGGACAGAGGTAAAGAAGTTATCAAAATAAATGTGATGCTTCTTGCCAATCACGCCCCTAGTTAAGTTAACCAAAACTCTGTATGCAAGTGCCTTTCTATACCTGGAATTCATATACAGTGGATATAAAAAGTTTGCATACCCCTGTTAAAATGCCAGATTTTTGTTATATAAAAAATTAGACTACAATAAATCATTTCAAAACTTTTCCCACCTTTAATGTGACCTGTAACCTATACAATTCAATTGATTTGTTAGGAGAAAAATATAAAAAATAAAAAATTGTACAATACACTGGTTGCAGAAGTGTGCACACCCTTAAACTAATACTTTGTTGTGAGTGCACACCCTTCATCTAATACTTTGTTGAAGCACATTTTAATTTAATAACAGCATTCAGTCTTCTTGTGTAGAAGTCCTTCAGCATGGCACATCTTGACTTGGCAATATTTGCCCACTCTTCCTTGCAAAAGCGCTCCAAATCTGTCAGATTGTGAGGGCATCTCTTGTTCACAGCCATCTTCAGGTAACCCCACAGATTTTCTATTGGATTTAGGTCTGGGCTCTGACTGGGCCATTCCAAAACTTTAATTTTCTTCTGGTGAAGCTATTCTTTTGTTGATTTGGATGTATGCTTGGGGTCATTGCCATGTAATTCCTCTTCATCTTCAGCTTTCTAGCAGACACCTGAAGGTTTTGGGTCAAAAGTGACTGGACTTTAGAACTGTTCATAATTCCCTCCACCTTGACTAAAGCCCCAGTTCCAGCTGAAGAAAAGCAACCACAAAGCATGATTCTGCCACCACCATGCTTCACCATGGGGATGGTGTTCTTTTGGTGATATGACATATTATTTTTGCGCCAAAAGTACCTTTTGGAATTGTGGCCAGAAATTTCAACCTTGGTCTCATTAGACCATAACATATTTTCCCTCATGCTTTTGCGAGACCTGATGTATTGTTTTGCAAATTTGAGCTGGGCCTGGATGTTTTTCTGTGTAAGAAAAGGCTTCTGTCTTGCAACCCTACCCAAAAGTCCAGACATATGGAGAACACGGGAGATTGTTGTCACATGTAGTACACAACCAGTACTTGCCAGAAATTCCTGCAGCTCCTTCAGTGTTGCTGTAGGTCTCTTGGCAGCTTCCCTGACCAGTTTTCATCTTGTTTTTTTTATCAATTTTGGAGGGATGTCCAGTTCTTTCCAACGTCACTAATGTCCCATATTTTCTCCATTTTTTGATGACTGCCTTCACCGTGTTCCATGGTATATCCAATGCTGTTGACATTTTTTGTACCTTTCTCCTGACTGATACCTTTCAATAATGAGATCCCTTTGATGCTTTGTAAGCTCTCTGCAAACCATGGCTTTTGCTGTAGCAGGCAACTGAGTAAATATCAGGAAAATCCTACTAGGACAGATAAACTTTATTAGGGGTTAAACAGAGTCTCTTTAATTGATGGCAGGTGTGTACCTAAGAAGACTGAATATTGTAATTAAATCAAAATGTGTTTCAACAAAGTATTAGTTTAAAACAAAGTATTAGTTTAAGGGTGTGCACACTTATGCAATTAGTGTATTGTATGTTTTTATTTTTTATATTTTCCCCCTAACGGATTTGTTTGTTTTTTAATTGAATTGTACAGGTTATAGGTCACATTAAAGGTGGGAAAAGTTTTGAAATTATTTATTGTGGTCTAATTTTTTTATATCACAAAAACCTGGCATTTTAACAGGTGTATGTAAACTTTTTATATCTACTGTATGTACCCATTATGAAAGTCTGCCAGCACCCATACTTTAATGCCATACAATTCTGGCTTACCAGGCATATATTTTCTAAATGGGAAACATCCACAGAAGCCAACCATGGCTTCATCTACTGCCACCTCATGACGCAGATGCTTCCTACATGCATGAAGTAGTGTATCCACTATTGGCAGTACATGACATAGCTTGTCATGACCCTGAGAGTCCTATGGTATGCTCAGGTGGTTTTTGTTGCAGTGGAAATACTGCTGAATTTTTTCAAACCTCTCGCAGGTGAAATACTCAGCTATTGGGAAGTGACCATATATATGGTATGTTTTCCAGTACTGCCTGTATTCTGGAACATGTACAACAGACATGTATATTCTAATACCAACAAATGTGCGTATGTCTCTAGGACAAGCAGAACTTTACCGCTTATGAGCCTTGCCTGCCTCTGTACAGCATAGCAGTTAGTTTTATTGGCAATGAGGTAGTACAGCTGCTCTGGGAACATCAAATTTGTGAAGTCCATCTCTGTGCTATCTGAGTCCAGACTGGTTACAGTGCCTACTTGACTCACAAAGTCATCAATGTGTACTGCTATGAGGCATTTTTCCCATGTGATCTTATGTGGTGGCCATGCTTGACATACCTTAGTAGATACCCTGGCACACTTTGGAAAGGAAAGTTCTGGTTGGTTCATAGGTAGTGCTATATGACCATTGTCAGTAACAAATGCATTTCATGCACTTGTGAGTGAAGTACTAATAGACATTCCATGCTGAGGCACCATCATATCATTGCTTGACAAGGAGCTACTTTGACTCAGATCTAGTGGATTTTTCTCCATCTCAATCCACATACTCTGGACTACTCTGAATCTTATGTACAGTAGGAGGTACATTCACATCCTTGTTAGCACTTGAATTGTCCTGGACTGCAGAGGACTTCATAGGTCCATCAGTGATACCATGACTATTCTTGATCACAGAGGTAATTCATCCTCTGTGTCAAAATCAGATTGAACTTGGTGACCAATGGTGTGTGTGCCAGTATTCCTTAGGAGTGCAAGTGGTACTTCATCCTCACTGTTATGGTCAGTTTCAGCATCACTTTTCAGGTCTGCTGTGAGATGTTGCAGTGGTCTGCCTGGAATAGTTGGGACAGCAGCATCATCTTAGCAATGGCCTTCTCATGGAGATGTGTGAGTGGAATCTCATTGTCTGTGTCGTAATCTTCATCTTCCCTCTGGTTTGCATTACTTCATGATAGGAGGTCCACATCCATGTCTGAACCACTACTAGTACCATCAGAGTCTGTTTCCTCACCCAGCAAGTAAATGTTTCTTGATATCTCCTGAGAAGATGGCATCTTCATTGAGGGAAGTGTTGCCTTACACTTGAACTTACAGTTGAAAAACACAACATTATAGAACACTATGTTACTTACATGCACAGAGGCAGTTGGAAAGCAACACAGTAGGTTCATAGGTTCATACTAGGCTATCTTCCCTAGGGCATTTATAAGCCTAGCCCAAGTGTGTTTGGCTTTCGCCACCCATTTTAAATTAATTTTGCTATGCCCTTTTTCAAGGTTAGTATACTGTGCCTCTGTCTAACAGTGACACAGAAGTGATACCCGGGGTAAACCTACGATCTCCCATCCACTCATCTAGATTCCTCTTGAAGAGAGTCAATGAGGGACTCTGCCTAACCTGGACTGGGATTTTATTCCAGAGTGAAGGGAGCCTCTGGGTTATGAATCTGTCCCTCCAGCATGTCCTATTTTTAACTGCCCTTGCGAGCCATTTTAAGCCTAGCCAATTATCCCTTGGGAGACTCAAACCCTGCACCTTGTGTTTGCAAGGGAAACACCTTAACCATTAGGCCACCCTCCCGCTGTAGATCACTGTATAGTGAGTGCGTGATACAGGAAACTATTGCATGATGTGATGTTCAGATGCAGTAATTCACAAAAATAGGAACCTTCCCATGGAGATGTGCGAGTGGAATCTCATTGTCTGTGTCGTAATCTTCATCTTCCCTCTGGTTTGCATTACATCATGATAGGAGGTCCACATCCATGTCTGAATCACTGCTAGTACCATCAGAGTCTGTTTCCTCACCCAGCAAGTAAATGTTGCTTGATATCTCCTGAAATTATGGCATCTTCATTGAGGGATGTGTTGCCTTACACTTGAACTTACAGCTGAAAAACACAATATTATAGAACAATATGATGTTGCTTACATGCACAGAGGCAGTTGGAAAGCAACACAGTAGATCACTGTATAGTAGTGCGTAATATAGAAAAACTATTACATGATGTGATGTTCAGATGCAATAATTCACAAAAATATGAACCATATAACCACAATGGATACCTTCAGCTGTGCCTTACAATAGAAAGAATGGCAACATAATGAAATGGGGGGGGGGGGACTTCTGCATGACTCAACATCGACAAAAAACAAAATCTGGCATGCGCATTGATCAATATGATAATGACTTTTAGTAATGTGAATAACAGTGGCAGCTGCTGACAGTTTTATCTGACAAAAAATGACTCACTGTTATACTGTAACTGCACATTATTTTAAATTAATAAAGTGATAATGACTTGCATTTCATTACTGCAAGGTTCTGCATGCTCAGACAAATGTGATAATAGCTGCACATAACCTGTTGAGTAGACATTCATTACATTCCTGGTGCAGGTATAATGTAAGGCCGAGTCATTACCATCTGTTAGGAAAACACCTGAGTAACTCAATAAAAGTAGTATAACACATGTATTACTGAGCCCTTTCTCTAACCTAAATTTTACACATGACTAACAAAACCAGAAATATTGTCCAAAATATATGCTTGTGCTATGCCAGAATTACAGTACAAGTAGTAACATTTATCTCTCTGAGTCTGACCTATCTCACTGATTAGAGCGAGTCACACAAATAACAAAATCAGCAATATCTAAACTATCTGGCTGATCCATGTAAGAATTAATGCATAAGTAGTAACAACATTTATTTCACTGAACCATCTCTCTGATAGAATCAGACAAAAGTGATAAAGGATGAAATGCTGTCCAAAATATCTGATTGATCAATGTTGCAATTAATGAGCAATCAGTAATACCATATGTATCACTAAGCCCCTCTTCTCTCCCAAACTGAACACATGAACCAGACACACAAATAACAAAGTCAAAATATCTAAAGTATCTGGTTGATCCATGCCTTCCTTTCACCCAAATTTTCACGAATGATAAAGCCATAAATATTGTCCAACACATATTGTTGATCCATACCAGAATTAATGTGCAAGCAATATGGATGCCATACTTTGCTTATAAGTTGTGCCACACAAATGGATTACCTCACCACTGTGGACACATGGCGGTCAAATTTCAGGCTACTATCTATCTGCATACGTAGATCTCTCAGCTCTGAGTCTGCTCTAAGGGGAGTGCTATTGATGTTGTAATTTCTAGTGGCATTTGAGTTCCCAAAGGGTATGATAATGCATTTGTTTGGCAAAAATCATTTGCAGATCTAGACACTCCTGAAAGATATCTACATCATTGGAAGACACCTTTACCCCGGTTGCAGTCATCAGCAAATACCACTAGTAACTAAGTTCTTGATAGATTTGGATTCACGTAACCACAATTACTGCAAAGTCAAATCTGCCAGACAGCTCTCTCAAATCACAAAACACTTTAGCTGAGCTCTTTCTATACACCCCCCCTAGAAGTTAAAGGTCTAGGATGAACGATCTCCAGAAGTCAGACACAGTGAAATCATCAGTTCTGCCAAACACTGAAAATAGTGCTTTAAAAAAAAAAAAAAAAAAACAACCTTGTTCTGATTTTTTCCTATTTTCCTCATTATATTACTCTTCATCACAACTTACAGTATACTCAAAACTTAGACAGCCTTTTGCTTCTATAAAACAACATAAACTTGGTAAGTCAGCAGTGCTCACATTGTTTCCATATGCACATGCTGGCCAGTCTTCTAAAATTTATTTATTGAAACTCCCTTTAACAACACACCCTACAATTACATTAATAGTTATACTAGCTCCCACGATGATAAAATCATGGATGAATTAACTACCATTATTAATCAGAAGAGATGTCAAAATGTATCACATGGCATTTTTCTGACCTTTTGCCTTCCAAAGATATAGACTGCAAAAAGTACAGTGGAGCTCCATTCAACCATACATAGCCTGAACTTGAATTCCTTAACTAAAATCAGATCCAATGAAAACTAATATGCCTTTGTTCTGCTTTTTTTTATCCAAAGGGTTTGCATGGAGAAAGAACACACTAAACACAGTGCAGTAATGGCCAAGCCACCTAATAACTATTCAAACACTCCCTGGAACAATTTACACAATGATCAATAAATTATAATCATCATAAGAGCTCCACATGCTAAGAAACGCGTTCATGTAAAAAACATAACTAACCCACCCTCAGCCTGCTGTGAACATTGCATCCCATACCCAACAGGTGCCAACAAAACAAATGATTGGTCACCCATGAAAGAGCTACGCAGGAAAGGCACAATACTGAACTGCTTGTAGATAAAACTAAGTGCAGGATCACAACAGCTTTCATTTACTTTGCTATGCCTTGAAGAAAATGAAAGATAGACAATGTTTACTTTGTTCCACCTTGAATAAGAAAACGAAGGACAGCCAGTGTTTAAAAAAATTCTCTAAAAATGTCCTAACAACAAACCCATAAAACATTCACAAATTTTCCCAACAATGACAGTCAGGAAGTACCCTACATTTTTTCAGAAGACAACAGTTTAAAATCATCCCCTAAATAAACCTTACTGTACCTGCAATATGGCACACCCATACTTCTTTCACTTTAGGGGAATCTCTCCACTGCTGTCTTCGCAGACAGTGACTGTGGCAGTCTCGCAAATTGATTGGCACACAGAACCATTCTGACAAAATAAATAGAAGGATTTAGTAGCAATGTAGGCAAATTCTCTAAATGTCAGAAAACTGAAAGGGAATTGCTACTGTAGGACCCTCTATTTATTTTGATAGGAAAAATGAAAACTTATGTCTGGGGGTGGAGGTGTTATGCAAGTCGTGGCTTGGATTGCAATAATCCAACTGGCTGCCACCACTTGCTTCATTTTTCTGAGAATTTGGGATGTAGAATGGCAATGGTGAGGAAGAGGAGTTTAGTGTGCATGGGCGTATGACTTGAGGTCATTCCGAGACCAATAGCCAGAGAAGCAGAGGGGATTTATGCATAAAATGCAGTTTTTCTATTTGCATGTTTAGCTGACATTTGATTTGTATACACTGCGCTTATTAGCACTATGTCTGGCAAGCAGAAATTAGAGGAATAGATTCTCGGAATGCTGATGACTGACAATTCTGAATATCCAACCCCCCCCCCTTCCAGGCCTATGTCAGTGCTTGGTCCTGAGTCTGGTGTGGTAGGGTGTTTCAGGATTTGAGGTATTTGTGGGATTGTCGGTTTTCAGCATGCCAAGTTTTGGAGGTCTGTTGCAGTTACTGATGTGATCGAGGTTCTGATTCTTTAGGTTTTTACAGTAAGTTGTTAGAAACTTCAGACCACCAGCTCTACTCCACAAGAACAGTAGAAGAGTGAAAGAGAACTACATTTTCAAAATGGAAATGCATTTTTACAACATTGTAAATATTTATACATTATGTTTAATGCTGAAGGTTGGGCACTGGATAACAGCAGCTGTGTTGTTTGAGGGAAAGGAGAATCCTTTATTGATATAACAGAGAAGGCATCAAGACAAATTGTACAACTGGGTAGGAGTAAATTACATAGAAAAAAAATCATATGCATACAGAATCGGCTTACTGTGATTGCAAAAAGATACAGAGTTCACAGCATGCCAATTTTCTCAAAAAATTCAAATATGAGCATTTGGCAACTTCATACTGAAAAATAAGATGATAAACTAACTGACAAATTTCAGGTACTTTTTCAACTTATTTGTTAACAGTGGAAATAAAATACAAGTGTAAATTTACTCATACTTGTGGAAGGTACTTGGGTGTAACAGCATATAATTTCTACCATCTCAGGGAGTATTTGGGTTTAAGCACAGAGACATCATGTGACAGTACTCGAGTTAATAAGTTAATCCCTTTTAGGCACCTGCTTTGTGAAGACGTGCAGCAGGTACAAATTGAGACAAGAAAGCCTGCTATTAGAAAATCATATATAAGCAAATGGAAAAGGTTTTCTAGTTGGTGCCAACAACATAACCAGCACCCATTCAGGACTAATTGTTCTCTGGTTTTACAGTATTTGTGTGAGATATTATCCTGTGGCTTTTCCTATTCCTCTATCAAGGTTCATTTATTGGCAATGTTAGCATGTCTGCCCATGGATTCTCCTCTTTTAAGGTAGTCTCATCACAAAATGTTCTTGAAAGGGGTTTTACATAAAAGGCCTCCAAGAAAACTAGTAATTCCTCCTTGGGATCTTAACTTTGTGCTAGAGAAGGTAACACTTGCTCCATTTCAACCAGCAAATATGGCTGACTTGAGGTTCTTAACATGAAAAGCAATTTTACTGATTGTTCTGACCTCTGCAAGAAGAGTATGTGAGTTGCAAGATCTTATGGTGAGTCAACCCTACCTCATTTTTGATGGTGGCATGGTTTCTTTGAGAACTAATACCTCTTTTATGTCTAATATGGTATCTAAGTTTACTTTAAGCCAAGCGATTCATCTCCCATTTTCATTCCTGAGACTAAAAATGAGGGACAAAGGATACTCCATACGTCAGATGTACACAGACAATTCATGTACTATCTTATTATTTATTTATTTAATTATTTGCAGTTGGTTTACCAGGATTGTCCATTGGGCCAAAATAACCCGTTTTCAATGGAGTCATGGGGAGAAAAGCTCCAAAAACAATTAGCAAGGTTACAATAAGGTATTTAGTTTCAATTATACAATTCCTATGGACTTGGAAATATAGTAGACTAGTCTACAACCATATACACATATTACAATCTTGTATCGCTGAAAACAATTTACAATATAGAAACTGAGAGGCTTTTACAACTTAGGGTGGGTTACACTGGAGATATCTTTCATACATTCAGGATGAGTAGCTTAATACAATCAAGAGAAAGGTATATGAGCTGACACAGAACCTTTCAATATAGAAACAGAGAACCTTTTCCATCAGAAGGTATATTTACACTAAGGTACCTTTAAGTATTCAGAAAAAGCTAATACAAGTAAGAGCAAGATCTATGAGTTTAGGAGAGTAAGTAGAAATTCTCATTATGAATAGGGGAGAAGAAGTGAAAATTCTCAGTGTGAGGAGATTATGTTGGGTGGGAGCAGGAGCATTCCCACTGGGAAATTAGATGTGAGTGAAGGGATTTTTTTAATAAGTTGTGATTTGTGATGGTACAAATGGATGGGGGTAAGGAGTTCCAGATTCGAGCAAGACTGTAGGATAAGAAATTTTTTCCAGGGGGATGAATTGGTTTATACAGTTCAATTAAGTTTTGGGTGTTAGATCTTAGAATTCTATCAGGGAGGTGCATTTTGAAGGTAGAGAAAAGGGATGGGCAGAGGGAGGGATTGAAGATGAGTTTGTGTGCAAGAGCCAGTTGGACGTAGGTGCGGTGATTGGGTAGTTCTAACCATTTTAGTTTGTGGAGAGCTGAACAGTGGTTTGAGGAGGACTTATGGGAGGTAGCAAACTTGACAATTTTGTTATAACAAGAGGAGAGTTGTGTTTTGAGAGAAGATTGTAGGTTAGTTAGAAGTGGGGCTCCATAGAGGAGGGATGGGATGAGAAATGTGGTAGATAGGGTGAGTTTGGTCGAGGGTGCAAGATAACGATTCTGTCTGTAGAGCATGCCAAGTTTTTGGTGGGTTTTTTTTATATTTAGTTGAAGATGGGAATTGAATTTAAGCTGACTATCAATTTGGACTCCAAGTAATTTGGCCTCAGATACCAGTTCTAAGGGTGTATTGTTGTGACTAGTAATAGTGAAATTACTTGGATTGAAAAAGGTAGCTTTAGAGGGGGTGAATACCATTACTTTGGTTTTGGAGGCATTGAGTACAAGGTGATTTGTTTTCATCCATTGTTCTGTGGTTGAGAATGCATCTTGAGTAAGCTTTAGCAGTGTGGGGATGGAGGTAGCAGAGCAGATTATAGTTGAATCATCTGTGTATTGGATAATTTTAGTTGAAGGGATAGAGTTATGGAAATCATTTATGAATATATTGAAAAGCAGGGGACCCCAGTATAGATCCTTTGGGAACTCCGGTTGGGGTGTTGATGAAAGGGGAGGTGGCTTTTTTCCATCTCACTGCCTGATATCTATTGGATAAGTAGCTAGTGAACCAGTTCAGAGAAGAGGGTGACAAGTTAAGCTTGGAGAGTTTAGTTAGTAATAAATTGTGGGAGATAGTATCAAAGGCTTTACAGAGGTCTAATAAGAGGGTAGAGACAATGTGTCCTGTGTCCCAGGCTTTGTTCACAGCTTCCAGGAAGGAGAGTAGGGTGGTCATAGAACTGTGTCTTGGTCTGAAACCATGTTGTGTTGGAGTTAGTAGGTTATTGTCTAAGAGGTATGGTAGGAGTTGTAGGTGAATACACTTTTCTAAAAGTTTAGAGATAGGAGATAGAATAGCGATGGGACGGAAATTAGTAATATTGTTATTGATGCTTCCTTTGTGCAATGGAACAACAAAAGCCTTTTTCCAGATTTGGGGTACCGAGCTTTCTTGAATGGAACGGTTGATTAACATGCTGATGGGGTAGGCAATGGCTTCTGCAGCTATACTGAGAAAGTAAGAAGGAATGTTATCAGGGGCATTAGAGCATGGTTTTAGTTTCTGCAGTAGTTTTTTTATGGTGGATGTGGGTATAGGTTTTAGTGAGAATGGTTGGGGGAGGGGGGAATTTGAGAATGTTGATGATGGAGTGGAGATAGGGAGATGAGCAGTGATGAGGGTTGAAAAGTTGGTAGGGGAGGATTGGGGTGTAGTGGGGGGTATGGTGGGGTTTGAAGTTGAAAAGGATGTGGTAGTTTGGAGATAGAATTAATGAAGAAGGTGTTGAATTGAGTGGCCAAGTTTATGTCAGGAGTGTTAGGGTCTGGGGTCGGGTTATCTGGTTTGGTGGGATTGAGTAGGGCAGACATGCATTTCCAAAATTTTTGAGGGTTTGTTTTTTTTGTTGTTTTGGATTATGGAGAAGTAATTTTGTCTATCGGAGTTGATATTTTTTTTTACTTTGTTTCTGAGTGTTTTGTATTCATTATGGGCTAGGGGAGTTCTATGTTTCTGATATGATGACCATGCCTTATCTCTAAGGTGCATAGTTACTAGTGTGTTTTTTGTTAGCCAAGGGGCAGTTTTGTTTTTTATTCGTTTTGTTTTTATGGGGGCTTGTTGCTCTAAGAGGTTTAGAAAAGCTGAGTTAAAGTGAGTGACAGCCTGTTCCAGGGGTAGAGTTTTTAGGGTGTACCAGTTGATTGCTTTTAGAGAATTGGAAAAGACCTAAATCTTTTAGATCTTTGGATCAATTGTTCATTTATTGGGAAGGCAAGAAGAGGGGCAACCTGTGTCAACACAGACTATTTCCAAATGGTTGTCTAAGGCTATCCTTTTGTTATACTACCATGACTAATTTATTCCAGGCAGTGTCAAGGCCCATTTTACTAGGGCCTTGGCTTCATTTATGGATTTTTGGAAGGGGCAAAACAAGTAAAGAAATAAAGATGACCAGGAAGGAAAAAGAAAATGAATACTTCTTCTGGCTTTTCCTGGTTTGGGGTTGCCACAGTGGATCACCTGTTTGCTCATGATTGGCAGTAGAGTTATTACGGTGTTGAGTTGCCAGCCCAGCACCCAACCTTCCATGGAAGGAACACACATGCATGCACTCACACCTAGGGTCAATTTAAAGTGTCCAATACACCTATAGCATGTTTTTGGCAGGAAAGCGGAGCACCCAGAGGAAACCCACATGACCACAAGGAGGATATGCAGACTCCGCACAGAAGACACCCCGACTGAGGATTGAACTGGCGAACCTCTTGCTGTGAGGTGGCAATGCTAACCACTGCACCACTGTGGCTGCCCAGAAAAATGAATAATTAAAACTTTGAAAATAATCCACCAGAAAAATGTAGACAATCAACTCCAGATGGGAAGCTGAACAAGGTGATAACACAAAAACCACCACAGAAAAATGTTTTTATTATTTATTTAAGCTCACAACTTCACAATAAGCCTTTTGAACAGATCAGACTTCATCAGAATAATAAAAACAGTTTCTCAAAGTGCATTTATATATCAAATCATTTAATTGAATTGTTTAATTGAATAATTAGTTCTCAATTAACTCCACTGAAGACAAAAAAATGCTTTTTATCAAAAACGACCAGGAATTATACCTCCAAAAGCATTTATTTTTTCAGCAAATGTAAAAACTGCATAAAACTTAGAAAGCACAGGAATTCAATCTCTCTTAGCGTCTCGGCTTAAAACAGCTTTTACAGAGTGAATATTTTTTTTAAAAAACAATAGCTTTTATATAAAATCATTCACCCATTTTTAGATTCATTAACAATTATACAATAAAGCAATTAATCAATTAAATTTATTACACTTTAAAAAGATATACATACTATAGGGCTTATTCTATGAAACTTTTCCAGTTACATTCTTTATTTATGCCCCTAGGATGTAAAGTGTTATACTTTAATATAAAAATAGATTCCTTTTTTCTTAATACGTATTTAATTGTATCTTCACTCAAATAATCTGTTTTTACTTACTCTAGTATTGTTACCTCTAATTTACTAAAATCGCCCTGGTGTGACTGATTGAAATGTTCTGCTAAGGGACAATTAAATTTATTGTTCCTGTTATCTCTAATATGTTCTTTAACCCTCTCTCCAAGACTTGTTTTACTTTGACCTATGTAGAAACTATGGCAAGAACATTTTATGGCATAAATAATGTCAGTACTCTTACAAGAAAAACTGCCTTGTGTATGGAATTTAATCCCATTAATAATATTGAAAGTTGGTACTGTATATTTACATATCATACATTTCCCACAAGGCATTAATCCTCTCCATTTAATTGCTTTAGTAACCAATTCTTGTAGTCTTCTATAAGTGCTATGAACTAAAAAAATCTTTAAGACTGCGACCATGCTCATATGAGAATAGCAATGTGACTTCCTTCAAGGAAGAAACTTCTCTTTTAACTATTTGCCAGTAATTCTGTAGCAACTGAGCTTGCTTATCTGAAAATAGTGTATATTTAGAGACATAGGCCGGGATTCACTAATCCTCCATGTAAGACTAAATAAGTCTTACTCGGAAACCACAGCCTAAGAGTATGATGTCAGCGCATCATGCATATTCATGAGGGCATGCTGACTCAACTCTAAGGCTAACATGCAGCGTGCACAAGTGCAGGGGGCGTGTCAGACTGCCGAGCAGTCCAAATATCCAAGCCCCTGCAAGTGCCTAAACTACAAATGTCAACTGAAATGAGCGAGTCTGCTCAAATGTCTACATACCCAAAACTGCACTCACCCACATTCTAAATCCCTGTACAAGTTTAAAATGTAAAGCTTTCCTTTTTTTTTTATTATTCCCGATATAGCTGCCCGTATTTGCACATGTTTGCATGGGTTTGCCCATTGCTTAGCTACAGTTATTTAGCACTGCAGACATCGAAGAGGATAATAAACTACTTATATGCAAATTAAGCCAAATAGCAATAGCGTAGTGCTAGAGCCTTCGCACAAAGAGGAGGCATTCCCGGTTCGAGTTCCACCACTCCCCTTCCCATTTTCTGTAGGAAATCCGTGCATAAAAATAATTCCTGACATTTACCTTTTAAATTTTAGTAAAATGCATTGAAATGGCCTATGTAGTAGTGAACAATATTTTATATATATATAAGAAGGTGGAATGGTCATGCATACTGATAAATGCATAAGTAATGTATCTTAAGCAATGTGAAACACTGCTAAGCAAAGTTTACTAGTATTAAGCACAGTGAAGTATAATTGCTCATAGCTTAGCACTGCTTTAACTAGCGCAATGGCTTTGCGTGGAGCTGCACATCGTGCCAACTAGCGCAAACAAAACATGTTTGCGTGGAGCTGCACACCGCACTAACTAGCTCAACGTCAGGCAATGTCGGGCAACGTCGGGCAACATAGAGCCATGTAGAGCAACGTCGAGCAACGTTGGGCAAAGTTGAGCAATGTTGGCTAAACATAGCCACACCTCCTAGCCGGTCTGGCCAGCAGTAAAATAAAAAGCAATGACAGGCCTCGAACCCGGGATACTGTGCACCATAATCTCAGTACTAAACAACTAAGCCATGACAGCTTTACATATGGGTGCATTTCCAACACACTCATATATATCAGTGGAAGTTTACCCATTGCTAAGCAGGTTTGCTTTTAGCTGAGATTTTTCAAAACTGTCCAGTCACAAATAAGTGTGGGAAATGAGGCATATTTAAGCTCCATAGGTGGGAATAATTGCCATAACTGGTTGTAGCTCCCATCTGCAGTCAGTATGGCTGGTGTTGGAGAGGGTTCTCATTTTCGAGAGCAACGGTGGGGCATTGAGGAGTCAAAAGTAATGGTTTGGCTCATTGTCCTTCATCATGATGCAAGACTCCTGCAGGGCAAGTTTCAAGGCACTGAGTACAAATTGGAAGCCTGGAACTATCTAGCACATGATCTCATCAATGCCACAGGTGTCCTTTGGACTGGTGAGCAGGTCAGACACCACTACTCAGACCTGAAGAGACGCAAGGAGGACCAACTGAACCAGTGGATACAGGAAGTCAATGAAATGGAAAATGCCCCACTACTGAGTATGTAGACATGGAATGAAGTATGTAAGAATTGCTATTGTAGTCTATATTATGGATAGGTATGTCTCAATATCCCTTTATTTACTTCACAGCTGCAGGTGTCCATGCTGCGAATCAGCAAGCCTATGCCACCAGGCAGGTTAGTAATTATTCTGCATGTTTTGTTATATAAAAGAAGTGAGAGAGCCTAAAAAATAGTGTTGTAACCAATTAATAAAGGTATAATAAGTCTTTAATAACTTCTCTGCATGTACTGTTATATAAAAATAAGTGAGACAGCGTGAAAAGGTGTTGTAACCCATTAATAAAGGTATAATATGTCTTGAATAAAAGTCCTCTGCATGCACTGATATATCAAATAAATGAGAGAGCCACTAGAAAAGTGTGTAATGTAATTAATAAAGGTATAATTCCTGGAGTGTGTCCATGTCACTTTCTTCGATATGTTGTTGTACCCTTACATTATAGAAATAGTACTGTTGTATTAAGCGCAGTCAACCCACACATGGATAGGCCCATATAAAGTGGATGAAGGGAGTGCCAGTAGCTGTTAAGCATATATGCAGTCCTCAACTGTCGGTTCATGGCCAGCATGTACAGGTTAATCTGGCACATGAGTAGCTTGGTATTGTGAACCCTAGAAATGTCAGTGTGTTGCTAGAAATGTAGGGGGCTGTTAAAATATACCTGATAATGTCACCTGAACACATCCAGATATGTAGCTATATAAATATAAATGAAATATATAAATACATAGCAGTAACATATGTATCCTGGACAGTTTGTATGTCAGATTCAGGTCAGGAATATCAAGAACTAGCAAAACCCATTTCACAATTTAAAGGACATTGCCTAGTGTAATAATACATGTAGGGGATATATAACTGCAGTCAATATGAATGTAGTGTAAACTATAAGTATATATAAGTTGTTAATGGAGGTATCTTTTTACACCCTATTGTATGTGCATAAACAATGCAATTCCACACCTCAATGAGTATGTCTAATCTCATAACATTTGTTGGGACACATGTCCTATTGGTTTATAAATATCTGCATTTACTTTGATGCATGTGCCCTGTTCACAGACCACAATCTTGGTGGCATGTTGCCACCAATCAATCCTGCATGCTGTTGGAATGTCCACTGTTGTTCTATATATGCGTGTGTTATGCTTGCTGTTCAACTGTTGGAACTCTGGTGTGTTGAGTTAATGGGAATACTACTGTATGCTGTTACAACTAAATTGGAATGCTGTTGGCTATTACTAACCCATATTGTCATTAAATCCTCCTAAACATAGAACATATGGGAAGGCCGGTCCAGCGGACCCACCTGTTCCACCTCAGCTGGCGATGGCACCTGGCACCAGCAGATCCGGTGCCCAGCCCGGGACCTCCTCCTCCGTTGGCTCTGTGCCACCTTCAGGTGGAAGCGCTGCAGGGGATGGGTCTCTTCCCTCTCGTGCAAGCATGGCCAGAGGAGGGCCACCTATCACCATCCGAAAGGTCCAGGCTGTGGTGTGTAGAGAGATCGAGAGTTCAGTCGCTGATACTCTATGCCAGCACGAGGCAAGAGTGGCGTGACTTATGGGTGAGCCTGCCCCTCCTACGCACCCCCAGCACAGCCACCCTCTGGGCTGTGAAGTTGCAGTGGTGACTGCCCATGGGTGGGGATCTCAGTTCCACTGTTGCCATCTGTGGGCTCATGGGCTTCTGAATTCCAAACATCCTTCCCCGTCAATGGTGTTCACCCACCCCATGTGTCATATTCCGCCCCTGTATGAGTCTTGTCTGTTTACCTCCCCAACCTACCTCCCAAAATATACCTACTTCCCCTACCCCCATTCCACTCTCACCTGAAAAAAAAAATGGGCAATCTGCTCCCACAAAAAAATTATGCCCCATACATAGCTGCCCATTTTGCACACATGTCCGTTGGACACATAAACTGAAACTTAATTGGCAGTACAACATACTTCGTTGTCATCACCACTGTCTCAGGGGTGGAAGGTTTCAAATTTCCCTCCAAATTACTAGTATATGCACAGCTGTTGCTGTTAAAGAAATGGGCAGCTATGGACCTTCCCTACACCCATCCTGCACATCCCTAGCTGTTTTCCCTACAGTCTTTCCCTCTTTATGCCCCTTTTTCACCACTGTCCTATCTCCCCATTTTCTTTTCTTTCAAAGAAATGAGCGTGGGGTTAGCGGGAGTAAGCACTTTTAAGCAGTAGCTATCAGGTTTGCACGAGTGTGCGCTTGTGTCTGCTTAGCTAAGTATTGCTAAGCGTCCCGCAAACCTACGCAAACCCACTTACAACTGCTTAAAAGTGCCTTATTTACCCTGTATGTGAGGGCCCTTGTTCTGCTCAGCAGCAAAATAAAACACTACTGTCAGTCTCGAGCCCCGGACCTTGTACACACTAGACTGCATGAAGTACCACTAAGCCACAGTAGATATACTGCAGGTTGTTGCTGAAATATATATATCATGCATCAGAATGTGTGAATGTAAAGAAAAGATAACACAAAACCTGTTCTGTGGAACTTTACCAGCAGTTGTTGTGGAATTGCATTACATGACTGTGATAACAGAACCAGCCATTTTAGCAGTAAATAATGTTACAGCAGCGCTTTACAACCCCCACACAGTATCATAGCAGGACAATCCCCACCCAAATGTACAAAATACCTGTGTATTCAAGGTCCAGAAAGGATGTAGGTAGACATATTCAGTACTGGAATTGTCCAGTTTTCATGAGCATCCTGTGCTAATGTCAACAAAAAAAACCCACAAACTGTGCAGAAATGAGTACATTAATATCCACAGTATAGCAGTTCACAAACAGTTCATGTGCCAAATGAAAACATCTCAATAACTACGTATGTATGGCAGCTAATTGTATAAGTAGAAAAGAAACGACATACTCCCATGTATCTTGTGTTAGCATTTGTAGGGGTGAGTAAAATTCTACACTGACAACTGTGTACTGGAAGTGGCAACATTCAGATCTGAGTACAACATTCAAATCACTGGCTACACCCCTAGCATCAGATACAAGAAGTATACCAACCTTCTGACATACACAACAGTGTCCACAGCAAACAAGCATGGTCCCCACTTTGGAAAGCTGGAAGGGCTACGCCTACCTGACTTAGCAATTTATAGCATTTGGTTGCTATGACAGTGAGTACTGTAAGTACCACACAGCAGGCTGCATGCAATTACCAAATGGTGGCCAACAATTGGTGCAGAGGCCATCACATGCACATGTGCAGATACCTGTAAAAGCAGTCTGTACTTGCTGTCCACACATGCAATCATTTCATTGCAGGTACAGAGAGAGAGAGAGTGAGAGAGAGAGAGAGTGAGAGAGAGAGCGATACAGAGAGACACAGACAACAGCAACAGAAAAAAAAGATATAAAAGAAAACATATGGAAAAAAAAATAATATATTGAAAAAAGTAGTAAGAAAATAGATAAAGGTGTCCAGGCCACCATTTAGGGCACTAGTAAACTTTTATAAAATAAACCCAGATACAAAAGTGAGCGCTTTCGTCTGGAAACTAGACTTCATCAGATAAAAGACACACCTGCTACTCATTGCTTAAATACCATTCAGTCAGTACATATCAATTAATATTGAAAGGAAAACACACTTAACAAATCACTTGCTAAAAAATAACACATCAATGGATCCAGACAAGTTGAACCCAGGCAATGCATCCTGTACCTAAACAAGTACATAAAAAAACTTAAAACACAATAATGAATGTGCCAACAATCATTTCACATTAATATAATTGTGCTGCAAGTAGAATTAAAATATTTGTGTATATATTCTTATATAAAACATCTCAGACATATAATTCAAATGAATGGACATGTTAACATTTTATAAATACAACAAATCAAATATTTTCTGCTTTAGATTTTAAAACAGGTTTGATTGTTACATGTTCTTTTAAGCCAGGTGGAATAAAGGACTTTAATCTAAGCTGCCATTTCAATTCTTTGTTGAGCAAAGCATTTTTAATGTCCCACCTTTAAAGTTGTTTTTTACAATAAGATCTACAATGCCAAATTTGAAACCATTAAAAGAAGGGCATAGCAGAGAATGTTTAAACAGGGCGCTAGCCTCTTTACCAGTTCTTATATCATATTGATGCTCATACATTCGATCTTTAAATGCCCTCTCTGTTTTACCTATGTAGAATGCGTGGCATCCTACACACTTGGCCATGTATACAATCATCATGGTTTTGCAATTTCCCTTACGGAATCGAACAACACTGTTTAAATTATTGTTTAGAATGATACATGCTTCTTTAAAGATGAGATGGCACAAACTACAATTACCACATAAGGTGGTTGCTTTGAAGATGCTAACAGCCCCATCAACCTGTTCAAATATTATTTTGAAGTTTTTACCCATTTTATAGGTAAAAAAAGGTTTTGTCCCTACCACATCATACACCTCTTTGTTTGTTTTAAGTGTATTCCAATTGGCTCTAACTATATCAGTAAATGATTCTTAAAACATGTTGTATTCCATAACACAGGCCCCGTAGAAGTTTTTTCCTTCCATTTTCCTTTTTGTTACCTTAGTTAGAGTTTGTCCCAACAAAGCCTCATATTTAGTGCCCTAGCCTCTGTATACTTCTGCTAATACTTCCTTTCCCATCTCCAAAGGGTACCCCCTTTCCAAAATTTTATTTTTTCCTAGAAATATGAACTCATTAATCAAATCATTAAAGTCAGTAGTCATTCTTGCTACTCTTACAGCTTGACCTTTAATAAGGCTTCTTTTTTGTGCCTGAGGATGACAGCTAGTACAGTGCAAATAACTATTGCACAAAGTGTTTTTACAATAAATTTTTGATTTGAATCCATTAGATGTTTTTATAATTGTAGTATCAAGATAGTTTATACTATTTTCATTCCATGTGTGTGTAAAAGTGAAAAAGGGGGTACTACTGTTAAGATAATCCATAAATTGTTCCAAAGTGTCTTTGGTTCTATCCCACAATATAAAAATATCGTCAAGGAACCTTAGGTAAAGCCTTATATTCTTGTGGAAGGAACAATGAAATACATACCTATTTTCCCATTCGAGCAATACTAGGTTGGCATAAACGGGGGAACATGCTACCCCCATTGCCACACCACTCATTTTTTGGTAATATTCACCCTAGATGTTTATATGATTATTATCTAATATCATCTCCATGAGTTCTAATGTTAAAGAAATTTTATCTTTGGGAAGAATAGAGTACTTGTGAAGACTATCACCAAAATATTCATATCCTTCAATCCTGGGTATACTAGTAAAGAGATCTTTAACATCTATGGTCAAGAAGCTACAACTTTCTGTCCATATGTCTTTAGTTAATTTACTTAGAAATTCCGAAGAATCTTTTATAAGATGTGCCGTTTTAACCACAATTTCTTTAGTACAGTTGTCAACATAGACTGCAAGAGGATGTGTCTTTGAATTTTTTGCTGACACTATAGGTCTGAAAGGTGGTTCTCTAATAGATTTGTGAATTTTGGGCATGCCAAAAATGTTCGGAATGGTAGGGTAAGTCTGTCTTAAGTAATTGTAGGTTTTGCCATCTATCCTGTTGTCCAGCAAATATTCCTCCAGTAATGAATCGATTCTCCTATATGCTATACTTCTCTGATTTTTTGAGACTGGTGAATATGTGGAGGTGTCAAGTAAAATGTTCATAATGGCATTATTGTATTCCTCTACACCGAACAATACAACCCCTCCTCCCTTATCAGGTTTCATAATGCGACAAGTTCCTTGAGCTTGTAAATCATATAAGTTCAATTCATCAGTCATCAAATTAGAATGTCCTGCCTTCCATTTGTTACTTGTGTATTCTTCATATATTTCCTCTATAACTATTTTTTCAAACATTGATAAAACCGGATGGAGGGGTGGGTTGTATGTACTACTTCTCACCAAATCAGAAGAAACATTACTGTTATTATCTTTTTTGTTATTGAACAAAATATTTAAGTTCAACTTTCTTAGAGATAGTTTAAAGTCTATTAAAAGGTCAGCTATATCCCCATAGTTTGATTTAACAAATTGAAATCCCTTAGAAAAAAGAACAAAATGTTCCTTGGTCAACGTAGTTGATGTGTAATTAAAAATTTTAAAGCCCCTATATTCCCTAAGAATATCTTCTGTGTTGTCAATTACTATTATTTCCCCTTCCTCACTACCTTCCTCCACCCGTAATTCATCCCATATGTGTTGGATGTGTGGCCTGGGTCTGAGGGATACCTGATCTTGTTTGCTAGTCTCTCTGACCTTCTTGGTACTAAAAAAATCTCATTGTGTTCAGGAAAAGAATCTAGTTCATCTAAGGGCCTGTGTGTAGCGAAATCTCCTGATGTATCTCTTCCATGTGTAGGGGTTCTATTTTCCACATACTTATTCTCCCTATCATCCCTATTATTTTGATTAAAATATGTTTTTTCAGCAACCTTGTTGTTATAGTTCCTGAATGGACCTGGATAGGCCTTGCCCACCCCATATTGTTGTTTGTCTCTTACAAACTTTTTCTGCCTTCTATTGTAAATGTTTTGAGTCCTTTTATCAATTTTAACCAACACCCTTTTATACAACTGTTCGTATTCTGAAAATAAGACATCATTGGTAATGTCAGCATTTAATCTATTAATATCAACAATCAAATTAGATAGAGCCACATCATTGTACTTAATCAAACGGGATATCAAACCAATACCACATTCATCAAAGAAGCTATGAAAATCCTTTAATACTGTTTCAGTATAAACTATACCAAAGGGATACTAATAAATCTTAGTCCCTGTGGAATAATTTTATGGTTCAAACAACATTTTAAATAACCATTATCTATTTGTAAACACTTCAGTTTAAAAAGTTTTCTCTCAAACAAAAAAATCATTTCTTTTAATGTTGGCACATCCTCATAATCTTCCCCCCGTAAAATGCCATAGTTATTAATAGAACTTTCATTGGAATTAATATTAAACTCATAATTCCTGTCCATCACCTCTTTAAAACATAAAGAAGGAACAAATTCGGTACTGTTTGACATTCTGTTTGCATCCATATTATTAGCAGCGTTCACAAAGCCGTTACCACTACTATCAGGCTGTTGAACTAATGAAACAGTACCTGTTTTATTAAAACTTGTATGTATGTCAGCTGACCCATCATTGTCTGTTATAGTCTGGGAAAAATAACTATTACGTTGTCCACTCAGCACTTGTCCTTGTTTAAATACTAAACTTTCTTTTGCAGCGCCTGTAACTGTCGAAACTCCACCATGACTCGTACCTTCCGAGCGTGGAGATGACATCATCATCACTGCTGAAGTTTTTAGAACTGTCGAGGATGTATACTCAGTTATAGGAGTGCCACCTCCTGGTTCATTTTGGCTCAACAATTCAGTGAGCCTAGTAAAGTCTACTTTTAATGAAGCAACTTCTTCCCGGACTTTGATGACTTCACGCTCTGTTCTGACTGCCCTGTCAGTTACAGGCGCTGCAAAAGAATGTTTAGTATTTAAACAAGGACAAGTGCCGAGTGGACAACATAATAGTTCTTTTTCCTGGACTATAATAGACAATGATGGGTGAGCTGACATACATACAAGTTTTAATAAAACAGGTACTGTTTCATTAGTTCAACAGCCTGGTAGTAGTGGTAATAATATGGATGCAAACAGAATGTCAAACAGTACTGGATTTGTTCTTTCTTTATGTTTTAAAGAGGTGATGGACAGGAATTATGAGTTTAATATTAATTCCAATGAAAGTTCTATTAATAACTATGGCATTTTACGGGGGGAAGATTATGAGGATGTGCCAACATTAAAAGAAATGATTTTTTTGTTTGAGAAAAAACTTTTTAAACTGAAGTGTTTACAAATAGATAATGGTTATTTAAAATGTTGTTTGAACCATAAAATTATTCCACAGGGACTAAGATTTTTTAAGTATCCCTTTGGTATAGTTTATAGTGAAACAGTATTAAAGGATTTTCATAGCTTCTTTGATGAATGTTGTATTGGTTTGATATCACATTTGATTAAGTACAATGATGTGGCTCTATCTAATTTGATTGTTGATATTAATAGATTAAATGCCGACATTACCAATTATGCCTTATTTTCAGAATATGAACAGTTGTATAAAAGGGTGTTGGTTAAAATTGATAAAAGAACTCAAAACATTTACAATAGAAAGCAGGAAAAGTTTGCAAGGGACAAACAACTATATGGGGTGGGCAAGGCCTATCCAGGTCCATTCAGGAACTATAACAACAAGGTTGCTGAAAAAACATATTTTAATCAAAATAATAGGGATGATAGGGAGAATAAGTATGTGGAAAATAGAACCCCTACACATGAAAGAGATACATCAGGAGATTTAGTTACACATAGGCCCTTAGATGAACTAGATTCTTTTCCTGAACACAATGAGATTTTTTTAGTACCAAGAAGGTCAGAGAGACTAGCAAACAAGATCAGGTATCCCTCAGACCCAGGCCACACATCCGACACATATGGGATGAATTACGGGTGGAGGAAGGTAGTGAGGAAGGGGAAATAATAGTAATTGATGACACAGAAGGTATTCTTAGTGAATACAGGAGCTTTAAAATGTTTAATTACACGTCGACTACTTTGACCAAGGAACATTTTGTTCTTTTTTCTAAGGGATTTCAATTTGTTAAATCAAACTATGGGGATATAGCTGACCTTTTAATAGACTTTAAACTATCTCTAAGAAAGTTGAACTTAAATATTTTGTTCAATAACAAAAAAGATAATAACAGTAATGTTTCTTCTGATTTGGTGAGAAGTAGTACATACAACCCACCCCTCCATCCAGTTTTATCAATGTTTGAAAAAATAGTTATATAGGAAATATATGAGGAATACACAAGTAACAAATGGAAGGCAGGACATTCTAATTTGATGACTGATGAATTGAACTTATTATATGATTTACAAGCTCAAGGAACTTGTCGCATTATGAAACCTGATAAGGGAGGGGGGGTTGTATTCTTCGGTGTAGAGGAATACAATGATGCCATTATGAACATTTTACTTGACACCTCCACATATTCACCAGTCTCAAAAAATCAGATAAGTATAGCATATAGGAGAATCGATTCATTACTGGAGGAATATTTGTTGGACAACAGGATAGATGGCAAAACCTACAATTACGTAAGACAGACTTATCCTACTATTCCGAACATTTTTGGTGTGCCAAAAATTCACAAATCTATTAGAGAACCACCTTTCAGACCTATAGTGTCAGCAAAAAATTCAAAGACACATCCTCTTGCAGTCTATGTTGACAACTGTACTAAAGAAATTGTGGTTAAAACAGCACATCTTATAAAAGATTCTTGGGAAATTCTAAGTAAATTAGCTAAAGACATATGGACAGAAAGCTGTAGCTTCCTGACCATAGATGTCAAAGATCTCTTTACTAGTATACCCAGGATCGAAGGACATGAATATTTTGGTGATAGTCTTCACAAGTACTCTATTTTTCCCAAAAATATTTTTTTTTTAACTTTAGAACTCAAGGAGGTCATAGTGGATAATAATTATATAAACTTCCAGGGTGAATATTACCAACAAATGAGTGGTGTGGCAATGGGGGTAACATGTGCCCCTGTTTATGCCAACCTAGTATTGCTCGAATGGGAAAATAGGTATGTATTTCATTGTTCCTTCTACAAGAATATAAGGCTTTACCTCAGGTTCCTTGACGATATTTTTATATTGTGGGATGGAACCAAAGACACTTTGGAACAATTTATGGATTATCTTAACAGTAGTACCCCCTTTTTCAATTTTACACACGCATGGAATGAAAATAGTATAAACTATCTTGATACTACAATTATAAAAACATCTAATGGATTCAAATCAAAAATGTATTGTAAAAATACTTGGTGCAATAGTTATTTGCACTGTACTAGATATCATCCTCAGGCACAAAAAAGAAGCCTTATTAAAGGTCAAGCTGTAAGAGTAGCAAGAATGACTACTGACTTTAATGATTTGATTAATGAGTTCATATTTCTAGGAAAAAAATTTTTGGAAAGGGGGTACCCTGTGGAGATGGTAAAGGAATTATTAGAAGAAGTATATAGAGGCTGGGGGACTAAATATGAGGCTTTGTTGGGACAAACTCTAACTAAGGTAACAAAAAGGAAAATGTAAGGAAAAAACGTCTACGGGGCCTGTGTTATGGAATACAACATGTTTTCAGAATCATTTACTGATATAGTTAGAGCCAATTGGAATACACTTAAAACAAACAAAGAGGTGTATAATGTGGTAGGGACAAAACCTTTTTTTAACTATAAAACGGGTAAAAACTTCAAAAGAATATTTGAACAGGTTGATAGGGCTACTAGGAACTTCAAAGCGACCACCTCATGTGGTAATTGTAGTTTGTGCCATCTCATCTTTAAAGAAGCATGGATCAGGCTAAACAATGATTTAAACAGTGTTGTTAGATTCTGTAAGGGAAATTGCAAAACCATGATGATTGTATACATGGCCAAGTGTGTAGGATGCCACGCATTCTACATAGGTAAAACAGAGAGGGCATTTAAAGATAGAATGTATGAGCATCAATATGATATAAGAACTGGTAAAGAGACTAGCGTCTTGTTTAAACATTCTCTGCCATGCCCTTCTTTTAATGGTTTCAAATTTGGCATTATAGATCTTATTGTAAAAAACAACTTTAAAGGTGGGGACATTAAAAATGCTTTGCTCAACAAAGAATTGAAATGGCAACTTAGATTAAAGTCTTTTATTCCACCTGGCTTAAACGAATATGTAACAATCAAACCTGTTTTAACATCTAAAGCAGAACATGTTTGATTTGTTGTATTCATAAAATGTTAACATGTCCATTCATTTGAATTAAATATATGAGATGTTTTATATAAGAATATATACGCAAATATTTGAATTCTACTTGCAACACAATTATATTAATGTGAAATTATTGTTGGCACATTCATTATTGTGTTTTAACTTTTTTTTTATGTACTTGTTTAGGTACAGGATGCATTACCTGGGTTCAACTTGTCTGGATCCAGTGATGTGTTATTTTTTAACAAGTGATTTTTTTAAGTGTGTTTTCTTTTTAATATTAATTGATATGTACCAACTGAATGGCATTTAAGCAATGAGTAGCAGGTGTGTCTTTTATCTGATGAAGTCTAGTTTCCAGACAAAAGCGCTCATTTTTGTATCTGTGTTTGTTTTATAAAAGTTTACTATTGCCCTAAACAGTGGCCTGGATTCCTTTATATGTTTTTTTTACTTCTTGGTTTGCATTTTTACTTTTGGACTTTTAATATATTGAAAAAAAGATAAAAAAATATATATTGAAAAAAAAATAAGATATAAAAAAAAAGTTTACAAAACACACGGAACTGACGAATAGAAGCACATACAAAGGAAAGGTATGTAACATATATGTATTTACTGGCATGTAGTAGATGTTTTTGAAGAGTACTCTGCATAGTTTGAATCATCCATGTGTGGCAGCAGTACGTATCCATGCACAGATGCCCTGCATAACTACTGCCATGGAGAAATCAGTGTGTAGCTGTGTGCAGTGGGATATGACTGTGACATATGTAGTTCAGCATTAAATGTCAAACATCTGATCCATGTTATCTGTGTTCTGTACTGTAGTGTGTACAATGTCTGTTTGGGGGAGTAGCACATACAGTTATAGAAACATGGATGTGACAGAGTAACAAATGCATGATAGTCATATTAACGTGTAGCTTAGCATTGGCAACAGCTGTACCAGTCTAGTATGCTAATCTAGCATTTGCAGCTATATATACACCCTCTAATATTACTGTGTGCTCACATGTGACACCTGTTCATGTTGCAGCAAGGCCTAACAGGTCAGCCATGAGATACATGGACTTATAACAGTGTGGTCCTTGTGTGTGTATGGCACACACATACGGAGAGATCTGTCTTTGTCAGATATATTAGCATCTGTACATGTGCATAGAGCAAGGGACATACTGCAACTGTTTGTGAAAGATGGACATATATATGTTGTTGAAGGTTATGTGCATATTTCTATGTCAGTTGTAGTATGTGGCAAACCAGACAGCATACAGTGCTGGTATATGGCATGTGGTTGTTAAACGCTGTGGGTATGATTCGTCAGGTTTGCAGTGTTGCAGCCAGTGAGGCCTGCTAAAGCTACATGGGCTGAGAACACCTTCAATGCATTCCGCACAACACTGTGCAATATTATGACATAACTGTATACCTCACAACCTTCTCATACTTGATATTCCCACCATGAAAGGTGGGCTGTATATGTGCCTATATGTTTATCTATATGTACACCAATGAATGTTTATATGTATGTGTGTATCTATATATATATATATATATATGGTTCCCTATTAGAATCCTGAAACACTATAAGCCTGAAAGTCAAAATCCTGAAAACTAATCACTGAAAATGCAAAATCTCGAAAATGCAAAATCCTGAAAGTCAAAATCCTGAAAACACAAAATGGACATACTGACGTCATTGTGGCTTTGCTATTGTTAGCCCTGTGGTGTTAGGTCATGCGTTGGGTCCAGGTAAGTGTGCGGTTGGTTTTATGTTAGGGTCAGGGGTGGTATAAGTGAGTTAGGGTTAGGGCGCAGGTTAGGCATGTATGCAATAGTGACAAATATTGGGGTTAGGGGCGGTTTAAGTGAGTTAGGGTTAGGGGGCGGGTCAGGTGAGTGTGCGATAGTGACGGACCTTAGGGTTAGGGTTAGGGTCAGGGTCAGTTGGTAGATATTAGTGTCTTTATAGTGACATATTAGCATTATTTGTGTTTTCAGGATTTTGACTTTCAGGATTTTGCATTTTCGAGATTTTGCATTTTCAGTCATTAGTTTTCAGGATTTTGACTTTCAGGCTTATAGTGTTTCAGGATTCTAATAGGGAACTATATATATATATATATATATATATATATATATATATATATATATATATCTATATATCTATATATATATCTATATATCTATATATATATATATATATATATATATATATATATATATATATATAAAGAGAGAGAGAGAGAAGGAGACAGGGTCATATTTACTGCAACAGATGCCTGGTGACAAAGCAATGGACTCAAGCTCAATGTTGACACTGCATTGGCATCCCTCCTTGCAAAAACTCTGTACCCATTAACTACCACATAGGTGGTAGTCTACTTAACACCGAAGGTGTGATTACAGACCATGGGACAATGGTGGACAGTAGACTCCCCTTTGATAATCACAGTGCCACACTAGTCATGTAATCTGTCTACGTGGCACACGTCAACACAAAAGGTGTGTCATCCAGGGAAATATAGGTCAGTGTTCCCCTCTACTCCACACACATAAAACCCATTATAGAGTACAATGCCCCATGTGGTATGTACCTCACAAGACATCTACAGCAACTGGAAAGGACATAGACATACCTCATAAAGAGTAATACTGGCCTCAAACAGATGCCCTATGCAGACCATCTCACAAAACCACAGCTAGACTGTGTCGCATACCGCCTACCCAGAGGTGACTCTGCCTAACATACAAAGCTATGTCAAACCTAGAGCTGTTGGACATGCTCCACGTAAACAGATCCCAATCCCTATGGGCTACATGCTCTAGGGACATAAACTTTGTCACCTCAATAAACAGCACATGCTGGAGGGATAGACTCCTATCTCAGAGACACCCCATACTCTGGAACAAACCACCTATCAATAGCAAACAAAGCTCCTAAGTAGCAGTCATCATAAATAATCCTGATGATTGCATGGGAGATAGGAAATACACACCGGGAATCACTTTTGTGGCACTGCTTGACAGGGCCATGTGAAATAAAATTACCTGTGTGTCAAAGGCCAGGGTAGCGTATGGCTAGAGTTCTATAGGCCGTAGGGCCAATAGCTTATTACCTACCTATGAACCAATATGCACCCACATGTACTTGTTGCAATAATTGCTATGTGAGGTTGACTGAGTGTGATGGTGAATGTGTTGGTGAATGTGTCAGAGTTCTGTATATGTGTGATAGCTAAATGGGAAACTGTTTCTGTCATGGTATTATGTGTCCTAGCTGTGATCCCAGCAAAAGATGTGTATGCTATTGCTAGGCAGAAAAAGCAGTATGCCATATGGTCTGACATAGTCCCTTGGTGTCGACTGGGGTGTCCCATTGTAGGCTACAGCAATACATGTATGCTTATTGAGGGTTACTGCTGGTGAATCTAACCCCTGTATGAACTGTAGTACTACATGAAGCTGTATGCCTAAACAGCACAGTATTGTGTATGTCCACATTTCTTGGAACCACTGTTTTGTGTGTTCCCCGTAGTCCTCACAGATGACATACTTCAGGCATAAGGTTTTGTAACTACTGACACACAATACCATATGGTACACAGGTGAAGGTCATCTGGGTTGCCATACCTTTGTGTCTTGTATGTATGTCTGATGTGTTCGTGGGTATGCCTGTACCATGGCCTCAGTCATATGTGTGTTACAAGGTATAGATGCATATCTAGCAACATGTATAGTCTAGTACAGCAGTATGCCACGTATATTAACGAATGTGCACATATGTTAGGCAGGGGTTTTCCATCAATGACTAGTGTGGTATACTGGTAATACTGTAACTGGACTTTACAATCATTGCAATGGATTACATGTTTTTTTATGCATTAGCTTGTTATATACTTCCTGTGGCTAGGTGGTGCATTGTGTCGCATACAGTGTGCCATGTACTTTTGTATAGTCTTACATACTGGTTTATCTTTGTTGCTGTGCAAAACATGGTTTGATATATAGATGTGGAAAATATGGCCCAGACCACAGAATCCTTTATAAATGCATTCTATGAACAGCTTCAGGAATGCATGGATCATGCAATCCCAAATAAAACCAAGACTCAATCCTCCAAAGGCAGACGTCCTGTCTGGTTGACCCCAGCCATAAACAAACTATACAACAGAAGGAGGAAGCTACTACAAGATAGAGCAAAATCCCAAAAAGGGAAGGCATCTCTGATCAGTATTAGCAAAAAACTACGGGCACTCATAAAATCGTCTAATTCCAGCTTAGAGAGAAAAACTGCACAGGACACTAAGGAACCTAGGTTGGAATTCCCAGATATGCTCAGAATTAGTCCAAAATGACAAAAAATACACCAAACCCACAGACATTGCCAACATCCTAGCTGACAGGTTCAGCGCAAACTTCTCCCTCCCTCCCCACCAAAAGGGCAAATATCTATCCCAGCAGTGTGCTTCCCCCCTGACATCTCAGATGATCAGGTAAGAGCCGCCCTCTCCAAAGCAAAAAACACAGCATCAATGGGACCAGATGGTGTCCCGGGCTGTGTCCTACATGAACTCCAAGAACAGCTAAACCCAAACATAAAACTACTGTTCAATCTCAGCTTACTACAGGATATGTACCCAAAGAGTGGCGTACAGCAACAGTGGTCCCTCTCCACAAAGGTGGTGCTTCAACAGATTCTGGAAACTATCACCCCATAAGCCTGACTAGCTTGGTCTGCAAAGCTATGGAAAGTATCATCATGGTCCTCATAAATAAAGATATTGGGGGCCTACAGACACTGGATCCTACCTATTTCGGCTTTGTTAAGGGCAGATCCTGCCTCTTAAACCTGGTTGATTTCTTTGAAACAGTTACCAAGGCGATTGATGAGGGGAAGGTGTTAGACACAGCCTACCTGGACCTCGCAAAAGCCTTCGATACAATACCCCACTCGGGCATTATAGATAAGCTCACCAGCTTAAATATAAACCCCTATGTCACTAGATAGGTTGCAAACTGGCTCAAGGACAGAAAACACATGGTTAGAATTGCTGGAGCCATGACAGACTCCAAACCAGTTACAAGTGGTGTCCCACAAGGCTCAGTCCTAGGACCTCTCTTGTTCGGTATATATTTCTCGGAGGTACAGGCCAACACGGAAGGACTGTGGCTGACCATGTTCGCAGATGACTGCAAACTGGGTGCCATAATCGACTCTCCAGCCGACACAAGCATCCTCCAAAAGGGCCTCATAGAAACAGACAACTGGTGCCAGAGCCATGGCCTCAAGCTAAACGTCAAAAAGCGTATAGTCGTCCCCTTTGGCAAAAACAAAGTTCCCACAAATTACCACATAGGTGGTAATCCATTAAGTACGGAAGAAGTAATTAGGGAACTGGGGACCCAAGTTGATAGCAATCTCTCATTTGTCAACCACGTGGCCAAAGTGGTTAGAAAAACATTTTATATAGCCCACCTAATCATGGAGGGATTCACATCTAGATCAGGGAAGGTCATCGTGCCTCTTTACTCATCCCTCATCAGGCCCATAATTGAGTACAATGCCCCTTTTAGGATGTACCTTACCAGACACCTGCAGCAACTGGAAAGACCCCAAAAGTACCTCAACAAGAGGATCAAAGGGCTCAAACAGATGCCATATGCTGCCCGGTTAAAGAAACTCCAGCTCTACTCAGTGGCATACCGCCTGCTCAGAGGCGATCTGTGCCTGACGTATAAAGCCATGTCCAACCTGGAATTAATGGACATGCTACACCTCAGAAAATCAAAATCCATTGAGCTATGCGCTTGAGAGACTTGAACCTCAGCACTGAAATAAATAGGACATGCTGGAGGGACAGATTCATAACCCAGAGGCTCCCTTCACTCTGGAATAAAATCCCAGTCCAGGTTAGGCAGAGTCCCTCATTGACTCTCTTCAAGAGGAATCTTGATGAGTGGATGGGAGATTGTAGGTGTACCCTGGGTATCACTTCTGTGTCACTGTTAGACAGAGGCACAGTATACTAACCTCGAAAAAGGGCATAGCAAAATTAATTTAAAATGGGTGGTGAAAGCGAAACACACTCTGGCTAGGCTTATAAATGCCCTAGGGCAGATAGCCTAGTATGAACCTATGAACCTCTATAGAGTGTACCAGGCACTGTCAGGCAGTTGTGGGTTGAGCACTGATATGTGGTATTGAAAGTGTGTATCTTCTGACAGCCAATAGGTTGCTATATATGGCAGTTAATTGATAACTGTACTTTAGAATGTTGTGTGCCACATGACTTGCTCACACATATTGTTTCATTGTCTTCCAGGATCATGGCCCACCATCATAATCCCTCATATAGCCCAGCAGAGGAGGAACTGATTACAACCACCTTGGTTCAGCACTACGCCCTGTTGTTCTCAAGAACCAACCAGGACCAGCATGAGCGGACTGCACTGTGGCAAGATCTTGTCCGTAGGGTAAATGACATAAGCATGCATAACTAGACATATGAGCAGGTACACCATCACTGCAGTGATTTAATTATACGTATCCGGCAGCGTGCATCTGATATCCATAGACAACAGCTTGCTACAGGGGGTGGGGTAGCCATCCATCCCCCCTCACCAGAGTGGAGGAGCTGCTCCTGTGCCAGGTGGCTCCTGGCCAACAACAACAACTAGCATGTATCATCATGGAGGCCGGAGCCACCCAGCAAGTTGACACAGAGTGTGCAGGTAACATGGCATAGCTGTAGACTACTGTTACCTCTATTGGTAGATCATGCTTATGTGAGATGTGTACTGTGTAGTTAGAAGATGTGGTGCCTAGTGTTGTGCAATACTAATAATTAGGAATATAATCTGCAGGCCTGTGACTGTCAACCGTTGTACTACTGTAAGATTGCAAACACACAGTAGCAATGCCACAGTTGTTGCCACTGCCAAACTGTCTCATATCCTTGTATGTCCCTCTGGTGTGACAGCAAGGCAGCAGACCCATGCTGGTGAGTGTGTTGTACATTTAATATTGCTAATTAAATGTGCATGTCATAGGTGAGGTGAAGGCCATGTACTCATCACACACCTGAGCATAATGCATGCTGTGCATGTTTGCTGATAGACTATGCACATCTCGGTAACGTGAGTAGCTGCCTCAAACACATGCAATACACAGAGCATCCCACACCATTGTGGCAACACTGCAGTGGACATTGGATAGGCAGAGTCGATACATATGCACACAACATACACAACTGTGTCATACGCAGTACACATTAACATGCTAAACATGGCATATTCAGACACCTGCTGTAAGGTCACACTCCAGTATCCCAAATATCATCCACACAGCACACTTAATATACCTGATGGGTAGAGGCCTCTCATGTGGCTGTGCGACACTCTTCAACACATAACACATTCATGTTAGGCAATGCCCCCTATTGGGCACCTTACAAACCCATGTAACAACCGCCTGTGAAATGTTGAATGTAGCTATGGTACTGCAGTTCAGGTACAGCATGCTATGTGCTGGTCTGGCACACGTTAGTAGCCTTGAGTGACCACACAATGCTGCATGATGATGGCTCATGGTACTACACCCCATCCAGTTACAGTGGCCACAGTACTACACATATCATTAATTGCTATGCACCTCAATGTTGTGTGTGTGCAAACATATGCACCTATACACAATATGCATAGCAATCACCATTTGTACAAAGTGACACACATATGTCTTGTAATGCTATTGAGTGTATAGGTCACATGACACATATTGTGTATGTGTGATGTTTAATGTTGCAGTTGTGTTGTAGCATGCCATGTCATGGCTGGCACTGGCATGTCCACAATATGTCCTACACTCACCATAACCACTGTACAATGGCTATGTTGAGCAATGGTATTCCATCAGGTATACATGCACCACTCATCCTGTGTGTATGCATAGCATGCATGTGCTAAGCCTGTGTCCACAGTTATCTGCTAAAGACACAGACATTCTAATCAGAAATGGATATCTATGTGACACACAGATATACATCCAGCCATGGTATGTATACATGTAAGTGATGGTGCACAGGACATTGCAGAGCTTTTAATACTTGCACAGCAATGTTGTGTCCATGTACGCATTGCATTCCAGGGTGAGGCCAATCCCTGAACAACAACACACATGCATCAAAGCCATGTATACTGTTATTAGCAAGGGCTGTCTACACTCACACTGCATGCTGTTGAGCAAAACATGTCCTGCATGCTGACACGTGTGATATAAATGTCTGGCTTGTGATACTGTACCCCACCATCACCCGCTATTGAGTATGTTCTGGATTGCTGGTGGTGTGTGTGTGTGTATGTGTGTGTGTATGTGTGTGTGTGTGTCTGTTTTAGAGAGGAGTGTATCTGTGTGCATGTGCTCATGTGTGCATGTGTGCATGTGTTCATGTGTGCATGTGTGCATGTGTTCATGTGTGCATGTGTGCATATGTTCATGTGTGTGTGTGTGTGTGTGTGTGTGTGTGTTTTAGAGAGGAGTGTATGTGTGTGCATGTGCTCATGTGTGCATGTGTGCATGTGCTCATGTGTGCATGTGTGCATGTGTGCATATGTGCATGTGTTCATGTGTGCATGTGTGCATGTGTGCATATGTTCATGTGTGCATGTGTGCCGACATCATGTACAGGTCGTAAAGTGTGTTTCCTATCTTCCTCTCACAGGTGCTGAGTTTGGGCTGGTTGACTGCAGCAGAGAAACTGATGTCAATGAGCAAAATAATGATAATGATGATAGGTGTGTTGAGGCACAGGCATGTTTGCCAGGGTCTGTTGTTGGGCCACCAATCGACAGTACACAAGTGTCCACCCCATCCAAGCACACAGTCATACTGCCAATACATCCATCACCAATGCCCTTAGCTGAGGGACAGCGTACAGCCGACATTGGCCAGGACAGGGTGGTATCTATGGCACATGCATCCCAACACAGCAACCATACCCAGATGTCTGGAAGGGTACCACATAGGCAGATGTCCAGGGGTTCTTGTCGGAGCACTGCTGCTCATCATGCCACTGGCAGACGTGCCACAGGTCTTACAACCTTAAGCATGTTCCAGGCTGTTATGGAGGCACAGGCATGTATGGAACAGTACACCAGACAGGGACTAAGGCTACAGAGGGCACATACCGCCGTAATTGACAGTATCCATGACCTAGCAGATGCCATCTGTAATTAACACTGAGGTCACTGACAGACGTTGGGGTGAGACATTAGATGTCCTCCGCAATGCCATGTCCATGTGTCAGGACAGTGCGGGACAGTTGAGTCATTGACATGGATGTATGCCAGCAATATCAGCAGCTGGCAGTCGCCGTGGACGTCCTTCAAGTCACAGCCGCTCCCATAGTGCCAGTACCAGCCCCAGCAATGTTGGGGGTGGGCTGTCCATAGAACATCCTACAAGACCACATGCACATGGATCTGGACAGTCCCAGCAGGGACCTGGGTCCAGTGTACATCCATCTACCTCTGGGGATAGTACCCAGTCTGGCTTAGTACCTGATAGTGTCAGTAGCACCCCTGCCAGGCACAGGTACCATATCCATTACCAGAGACTGTGATCTGTAAAGCCTGGCAGGTACAGTCTATGGCTGTCCCACAAATACCCATATATGGCAGCCACATGGTGGAACTGTGTGCATGCAGACACACACACCAATAAACAAGACACCTAGGGCTAACACATACCCACACACATTACATCAACATTGGCCCATAGCAGTACTCTTGGCCCTCACACACACACACATACATGTTGATAGTATGGCTCACTGTAGGCCTCTGGCAAACCAACAACACACCCTGTGCATATGATGAAACCTGTGCCACATCCTGTCATCTGTAGCATTGATGCAGGAACAGGCTACCATGGTGCTGAAGCACAGGGTGACTTTACAGCAGTATAGCAATGTTAGCATGTTGTCAGCAGTAGAGTGTAATGATATACTTGAAGGTGAAGCTGAGCAGGCATGATGCATTAAAGCTATGATTGTCAATGTAGTAATGTTTACACCAGGGTTAGTTCAATAGTGTATTGTCCGCCCATGTGCTACTTGGCTGATGTGTGTGGTATTGGCAGCATGTGTTAGAGAGTGGACAGTATGTGTGGGATGTGTGTAGCACAGATCTGTAGGTGAACATTTGTGAACATGGTGGAGGTGCACTGTCTGCATGTACATGCATAGTGGACACATGGGCAGGGTGACATGCCCTGTATTACACAGTAACACTCCATAGTTTCTATTGGTGGCCAGTATGCATTGTACTACACACATTTCGGAACTTGACTGCACATGTGTGTATGACATGGTTTGACACTGTGCTGTGGGTGATACTGTTACTATCTGTCATTGTTTTGAATTCTGGTAGTATACATAACTTCAACAGCCTAACCATAACCAATCGTTAGATGATGTCTTGACAACTGACACACAGATGTAGGACACACAGTAACATTTGGATCCTTCAGGTACTATACTATGCCAGTAACCAGTGGTATTCACATGCACCCATTACTGAGACCACTCCTGTTTGGCATATAGCTCTCTTAGGTACAAGCAATCACAGTAGGGATATGTCCGTCCACATCTGGTAATGCATACTGTGGCCTATAATGCATTCTCCAAATGACACACACATCCTCTACAAGGGTATCACACAGACAGATCCCTGTTGTCAAACCTATGATGCAAAGCTATAAGCCAACCAAAGCATAGTCATCCACCTTTATGGAACATAGTATCCCCACCGTACCACATAGGTAGTAGCCACCAACATGAAGAACAGGTACCAATGTATACATGCAACCAAGTGGTACGTCATCTCTCCTTTGATAATCACATTTCCAAAGGTATTTTTAAATCCGTCGGTGGATCACATAAGCAATAAGGCGTCTGCATGCATATCCACAAAGGTTGTTGTACACCTATAATGAATAGCTATCATTGACAGACTTTGCTGCGTTTGAACAGGTCTGACATATACCTCAGCCATAAACCCTCACTCACACAATTCAATAGAAACCGTAATGAGTGTATGTGACACGGATGACCTAGGCCAGGGATCACTGCAATGGCTGGCCTTGTCACAAGCATACAAATGTGACCTAAGGTCTGGAAATCAGGCACACTCTGGCAAAGATGACAGATGTGTTCTTTGAGAAAGCAGGGTTCCCACACATGCAATCATTGAGATCACATGTACGCATATGTATTTGCCACACAGCTACCTCACATGTGCAATGCACATACTGTTGTCATACTGATATGTCATACAGTAGTAAAAGCAACATCCACTTACTAAGTGCAGGATTCAAACCCCTACCTAACTACTTCATGATACTAAAGGAGTGTGCATTAATATGACATGCTATACACATTACTGTGAGCTCTTTTTTTCCACAGGTATATTTGTAGGATGGTGACATCATCAGACTTGACCAAGATTAGTATTCCAGTTTTAAGGTGTTTTACTACTTTCCAAAAGGGTTGTTTCTCTCCAATGAGATAAACACACACACTTTTCAAGTGCAGGATTCAAACCCCTATCTAACTGGTTTTTGATATGACAGGAGAACACATTTCCAGGACACGCTATACACATTACAGCGAGTTTTCTTTTCCACAGGTATATTTGTAGGATGGTGACATCATCAGACCCGACAAAGATTAGTATACCACCTTTAAGGTGTTTGAGTACTCTCCAAAAAGGTTGCTCCTTTCCAAGAAAATCGCACACAAACAGACATACTTGTCAAGTGCAGGATTCAAATCCCTACTTAACTGATTTATAATAACACAGGAGTATACATTTACAGGATGAGCTATATACATTACTGTGAGTTATCTTTTCCACAGGTATATTTGTAGGATGGTGACATCATCAGACCTGACAAAGATTAGTATACCACTTTTAAGGTGTTTGAGTACTCTCCAAAAAGGCTGCTCCTCTTCAAGGAGATCGCACACAGACACTTGTCAAGTGCAGGATTCAAACCTCTATCTAAATGGTTTATGATACTACAGGAGTATGCATTTACAGGACACACTATATACATTACTGTGAGTTCTTTTTTCCACAGGTATATTTGTAGGAGGGTGACATCATCAGACTTAACAAAGATTAGTATACCTCTTTTAAGGTGTTTCAGTACTCTCCTCCAAGGAAATCACACACAAACTTGTCAAATGCAGGATTCAAACCTCTGCCTAACCAGTTTAATATACTACAAGAGTACGCATTTACCCAATGTGCTATACACATCACTGTGCTTTCTTTTTTTCCACAAGTATATTTGTAGGATGGTGACATCATCAGACTTGACAAAGATTAGTATGCCACTTTTAAGTTGTTTGAGTACTCTCCAAAAAGTTTGCTCCTTTCTAAGGAGATCACACACACTTGTCAAGTGCAGGATTTAAACCCCTATCTAACTGGTTTATGAAACTACAAAAGTACACATTTACAGGACACGCTACACACATTAGAGTGAGTGTGCTTTTCCACAGGTATATTTGTAGGATGGTGACATCATCAGACTTGACAAAGATTAGTATACCACTTTTAAGGTGTTTCAGTACTCTCCAAAAAGGTTGCTCCTCTCCAAGAAGATCACACACAAACAGACACACGTCAAATGCAGGTTTCAAACCCCTACCTAACTGGTTTATGCATTTACACGACACACTATACACATCACTGTGCTCTCTACTTTCCACAGGTATATTTGTAGGATGGTGACATCATCAGACTAGACAAATGTGTTACAATAGGTGACATTAGTTGGGCTACATAGAAGGAATGTCTAAACACTTTGGCCACGTGATCATTAAAGGAGAGTTTATTATCCAACTGTGTCCCCAGGGCCTTAATGACTTTCTCCGTACATACTGGAGTACCACCTATGTGGTAATTTGTTTGCAGTTTGTTTTAGCCAAAGGGGATGACTATGCATTCTTTGGCATTCTGCTTGAGGGCATTGTTTTCACACCAGGTATCTGTCTCTATAAGCCCTTTATGGAGGATGTGGTGTGTCAGCCATAGAGTTGATTATGGACCACAGTTGGCAGTCATCTGCAAACCTGTTCAGCCATACTCCTCCTGTGCTTGCCTGTACCTCTGAGCAGTGTCTACTGAACAGGTGGGGTCCCAGGACCAAGACCTGTAGGATGCCATTTGTGACTAGCTTAGAGTCGGACATGGCACCCACAACTCTGAACATGTGTGTTTGATCTGTGAGCCACTTGGCCACCCAACCTGTGACATAGCTGTTAATGTTCAAGCTGTTAAGCGTGTCCATGATGGCAGAGTGGGGAATGGTGTAAAAATTCCTTACTGAGATCCAGGTGGGCTGTGTGGACTACTTTCACCTCCATCTATGTCCTTGGTAACTGTTTGAAATAAGTCAACTATGTTTAGGAGGCAGGATCTGCCTTTAACAAGGAGAGGTTGTGTAGAGTCCAGTGTCTGGAGGTCCC
This sequence comes from Protopterus annectens, assembly GCF_019279795.1. NCBI lineage: Eukaryota > Metazoa > Chordata > Ceratodontiformes > Protopteridae > Protopterus > Protopterus annectens. Next base: position 1,660,597,485 of record NC_056743.1, read on the forward strand.
CAATGTCTCTGTTTATGGGTTCCATGACAATTTGCTCAATAGCTTTGTAGACCAGGCTGAGTAGGCACATAGGGCAATGGTTTCCAGGTTCTGTTCTGGCACCCCCTTTGTGGAGCTGGATGACTGTTAGTGTATGCTATTCTTTGGGTACATAGCCTGTGGTAAGATGGAGTCTGGGCAGTGAATGTAGATGAGGGTGTAGTTCCTTTTGGGCCTAGTGTAAGACGCAGCCTGGGACATAATCCAGTCCCATTGATGCTGTGTTCCTGGCTTTGGAGAGAGCTGTCTTTACCTGCATGTCCATGAAGTCTGGGGCTCTGCATCCTTTTGTGATGGATACAGGCCCTTTTGGGGGTGATGGGGGGAAGTCTACACTGAACTTGTCCCCCAGGATGTAGGCAATGAAAGTTGGTTCAGTGTATTTCTTGCCATTTGTCAGTAGCTGACAGCATATTTAGAAGTTGACACCTGCATGTCTGGTATAGCTACTGAAGGCTTTGTGGTTGCTATTCTTACATTCCTTGGCAATTTGTCTTTAGAAACTGTCCTTGAATTATTTCATGACCGATCATTGTTTCTTCCTAATAATGATCAGTGATGCCTTTCCTTTAGTTAAGTTGGCTCTATCAGGTGTTAGTTTCCTCCTTCTGTTGTCTAGCTTATTTATGGGCAATGACCACCAGATTGTTTTCTTATTTTGAAGGAGTGTATCTTGGTTTTATTTGTGATGTCTCGATCCATGCATCCCTGTAGATGCTCATAGGATGCACTTGTAAATGATTCAGCAGATTGTATACCATTATCCTACAGCAAGAGGGCTTTGGAACTTTCCACTTTGTTCTTGGGAAGTGTGCATTGACTGGGTGGGGGCTGGGTGGGATGTGGCTGTCCAGTGTAATTACTTTATGATCTGATATTACCAGAGAGGGGTTTATCTCTGTTGTAGAACACTGGTACCCCATGTTGGCGATGATCATGTCCAGTATGGTGTCACCTCTAGTGGGCATGGTGACCAGCCATTCCAGGGTGTTAGAGTTTTTAAACTCTAGGAAACATTGGGCAAAGGACGTTGTACAGGAGTAATTCTCCCACTCAATGTTTGGGTAGTTGTAATCACCTCATATAATGGTGTTTGATAGGATCTTTATATTTTCCACTGTTCTCAGGAATACTGCGTGAGGTTCCTGAGACAAGGTAGGTGATCTGTAGCAGGCTACAATCTGATGAGCAGCTTTGCACAATGTTAGTTGCACTTGCATGGTCTTCAAGGCCTCATGCTATGCCACTCACCTGAAGGTGTGGGTATCCATAAGTTAAATGGGTACACCCCTTCCTTTTGTATTTCACTCATAGTTTTGGGTCCGAAGGTCAGAGGGATTGTGAGTGTTTTACGTGGAGCATGTCCAACAGCTCTGTGTATGACATAGCTTTGTAGTTAGGCAGTGAACGCATCTGAGTAGGCGATATGCAAGGGAGTACAGATGGAGCATTTTGAGATGGTCTGTGTATGGCATGTATTTCAGGCCGCTAATGCTCTTTGTGAGGTATTTCTGCAGGCTTTCCAGCTTTTGTAGTTGTCTTGTGAGCTACATAGCAAAAGTGGCATTGTACACTATTATAGTTCTAGTGAGTGATGAGTAGAGGGGAACAATGTCCTCTTCTATTCTGCATGAGACACATTTTGTGATGAGGTGTGCCACATAGCAGGGTTTCCTGACTACTGTGGGGATGTGATTATCACAGTTGTGTCCACCGTCCACCTGTGACCCAAGGTCTCTTGTCACACTTTCAGTGTTAAGTATACTACCGCCTATGTTGTAGTTCTTGGCTACAGAGTTTTTAACAAAGGGGATGACAATGCACCTTTTGGCATTGAGCTAGAGCCCAAGGCTTTGACAACAGCCATCTGTTTCAGTGAGGTCCTTTTGTAGGATGTCCACATCTTTAGTGTTTACAATTATGGGTCCTAATTATCAGTCCTCTGGAAACGTCAGTAGCCACCGACCTTCCATGTCAAAGTTTACTTCAGGGAAGTAGATACTAAACAGGACAAGACACAGGACTGGACCCTGTGGTACTGCACTCATCACTGGTCTAAGGTCATACTTGGAGTCTGTTACTTTCACAGTGTGTGTTCTGTCAGTAAGCCTGTTCGAAACCCATCTTGTGACATAGCAATTTATACCTAGTTTAGTGGGTTTATCTATATCTCCAGAGTGTGAGGTAGTATTGTAAGCCTTGGCAGGATCTACTTAGGCTGTGTGAACCACCTTACCCTTGTCTTTGGTTCTGGTGACTGCTTCAATGTCATCTATCAGATTTAGGAGACAAGATCTACATTTTACAAACCCAACATGGTTGTGGTCCAGGGTTTGGGGATTACCAATGTAATTTTTTATATGTTGTATGATGATACATTCCATGGCCTTGAAGAGCGGACTCATCAGGCTAATGGGGTGCTAGTTCCTGGGGTCCATGGTGTTTCCATCCTTGTGTAGTGGGATAACTGTCTCTGTGCACCATTCAGCAGGTACAAAGCATGAGGAGAGGCTATGACTGCACATGGTACATCAGTGTGGTGCCTGTTCATTCTGTGGTTTGTGTGGAACACAGCCTGTGAAGTTATCTTGTCCCATGGCTTCTATGATACTGGCTTTGGAGAGTGTTTTTTACCTGTGCAGCTGTGATGACAGCAACTTTTCAGTCTTCCATTATAGCAATGTGCTCTTTCATGGGTGAGAGGGGGGTAAAGTTAACACTGATCCTATCTGCCAGGATGTTGGCAATATCAGTTGGGTCTGTATATTTAGTGCCATTGAGCTGTAACACAGAACAGATCTGAGTGTAGCCATGACATGGACCTGTCTGTTGGGCAGAGATCTCCTGAGTAGACAGTATGCAACAGAGTACAGATTGGGTTACAGTCAGTCTTGTTGCATGGGGCAACTGTTTGAGGCCAGTAATCCTCTTGTTAGGGTACTTCAGTGATTTTTCTGGCTGTTGAACATGCCTAGTCAGATTCATCGCAAGTGTGTTGTGGTACTCTCTGACGGGTCTGATGACTGATGAGTAATGGGAACCTCCTTTGACCTACATGCACAGACCTTGGCAGTTTGTGTGAGCACATAGCATGATTTTCTGACAACTTTGTGAATGTGTTTCTGGAAGAAGAGATGTCTATCCACATTTGTCCATAGATCTCTTATTATCACTTCCATATAAAGTGTGTGAGCATGCCCACTATGACCTTTCAGTGTGATGCTGAATAAAATCCATTACATTTGTTGGAGGGTGTGAGCATGCCCGGTATAGACATTTATACTATATGTGTATGGAAAATTAAGTTGTATTTTTACAGCAGGAATCACCTTTGTGTCATAGATCAACAGGGATCATGCTGTGCCTGCAGGGCTTCCATGAGATACTTTGCATAGACTTAGCAACATTTCTACATACAGGGGGGCAGCCATTCTTTGTACATTTCTTCCTGGGGGCACACCTGATTGTTACTGTGGGTGTACATAGGATGAGGGGTTCACCTGACACTTATACACATTTGCTATGCCTGCACTGCTATGTACGGTACACCATTTCAGTCTGTACTGTTGCCTATCATACTGGCTTGAGGCATACTACTGTACTACACATCTTAGTGTCCAATGTCACGTATATTAGATTGCAACTTCATAGCCTACACTTCCCACATCATACCGCCTGGCCTGATGTTCTCTGTCTGCATAGGACTGTGGGGGAGGTTACCAATATGCCTCTTTAGGGGCATGTTACAGCATTTCTTTGTGTTTGCATTAGTGAACAATTGTACTACTGTGGCTGTGCTACTGAAAAGCTATCATGGCTTAGTGGTTCAGTACTGTGAGTATAGTAAACAGTATCCTGGGTTCGAGCCCTGTCACTGTTTTTTATTTTCATGCTGGGCAGACCAGACTGCTTAAGGGACAATAAAGTTAATATGAGCATGTTTACCTGACTTTTCTCAACTTTGCCTGACCTTGCCCAACATTGCTCAACATTGCCTGATGTTATGCTAGTTAGCACGGGCAATTTTGTTTACATATACTAAATATTGGTAAAAGCTGCTTAGCACTGAGTTATATTGATTAAAACATGGCAATCATGACTCAGGTGGTGCTGCAGGGCGGCTTATGTTGGATGCACATACTACACCCCCTATACATGTTTGGAATCAGGTAGTGTCAAGTAAGGCATCCCTTTTATTTTATGTGCGAGTCAGAGAGAGGTATCATTTGCAGGGTTCCTACTGAACCAGTGTATGTGCTATGTGTTGCCTCTTTGCCAAGGCCAAGGCATACTGGGGCAGGCTCAGGTTGTTCCTCTTCTGAGTCACACTGTGCCTGTGCAGGCCTTGACAATGGTGGGGGGCTGTTTGGCCCTGCCCCGTGCTGTTCCTGCTGCAGCTGTTTTTGCAGGATCATATTGTGTAGCATGGCACATACCATGACAATTTGGGTACAAGTTCTTGGTGAGTACTGCAAGGCTCCACCAGATGTGTCCAGGCACTGGAACCATGACTTGAGCATCCCAAACACATGCTCGATTACATTTTGTGTTTGTGCGTGTGCCTCATTATGGAGTTCTTGTTCAGGTGTGTGTGCATTTCTGATGGGTGTCATCAGCCACGGCTCCAGTACGTATCCAGCATCCCCCACTAAGTGACTGTCAGGGATATCCCCATTGGCAAATGTCTGGTACAGCTGCATCAGATGCCAGATATGGGAATCGTGGTAGCTTCCAGGGCAGCCAGCACACACATTCAGTATTATGCCCTGGGCATCGCACACGACCTGGCAGTTGATGGAGTGGAAGCCCTTGCGGTTGCTGTAGGCCCTACCCCACTCACTGGCTGGTGCTTTGATCTGTATGTGCATGCAGTCAATTGCACCCACTACATCAGTGTATTCCGCTATTTGCTGGAAGAGATGCATATTGCTGGCCAATACCTCACGGGAATTGGGGAAATATACATGATCACCGACATGTGCTAACATGGCATTCAGGAACTGTTGCAGTACCCTAGATGCTGATGTCTGCAAAATCACCTTCATATCATCACTTGGTCTCTGGAAGGTACCTGTTGCTAGTATTCTTAGGCCAACACATACCTTGGTTTCCACTGGGATGGGTTCCCATCTGCTGGTTCTGTGAGTGAGACGTGGCCTGCACAGCTCAACAATTTGCTGCAGGAGGTCTCTGTCCACTCTATAGTGCTCCACTATCTCTAGCTCATGTAGCCCCTGGTAGGTTACCCTGGGTCTGTACACTCTTCTCCATCTCCTCACTGTGGGTTGCTCAGCAGCATTCACAATGGCACCACTCTCAGCATCTTGCACATGTTGCCTTAAAATAGCAATGGCAGCCCCTAACATTTTTTTGTCTCAGTTAAGCTTTTTAAGTTTTCACTTCTCTTTGTAGATTGCAGTGTTGCAGGGTTTCTGAGAAAAACATGGGGGAATGTTGTTTGCAGAGTTTTAAGTGCTGGGCTGGGCTAGTGTACTGCCTGTGTAATTGGCTGATTCTGATTGATTTCACCTGGCAGCTCTGCTAGTTCTCCTTGGTTAACATCCTACTACTACTTTTCCTTCCTTTTCCCTTTTCTGTTTCCACAAGGGGCAGCAACATGCAAACAAGTGCAAATGAGCGCACATGAGTGCACACACATGCACACAGGCTTACACAGGCTTAGGTGGGTGCACGTGCTTGCACACAGGCTTAGACAGCCTTAGACAGGCTTACTCGGGCGCACACATGTGCACATAGGCTTAGACGGGTTTACAGGCACGCACACACGTGCACACAGTGTATGCATCTTTGCAAGAAACTTTAGTGATATCCACGGCATACACCTTCGGTTTCTGGGTTTCAGTTAAGACAACTGTAGACACGCCTCTTCCAGTCCTGAGTAACTTACAGCAAACACATGCCACTCTGCTCCAATAAGCTTACAGTCTTTGATACATACTCCCTCATGATGTCACCTATTTTCTACTCTCTTACTCCCCTAATCCTACTCTTACACTCTAGGAACATGGTTCACATGGCAGGGAAATTGGGATTCACTATCCTTATCCTCATTTGCATAGGATTGCCTAGTAATGCTTGGTTACATCTCTCAGACTGAGCTTCCCCCCTTAGCAACCACTACTCAGTAGCCATGTTGTCTTCAGCCTGCCATTCACCTGCATGGCAGATGAATATTTTTAATAAAATGCCTATTTTTGGCTTTTATTTATTTATTTTTGCTGGTTTTTAGAGAGCCGCACATTTGCGCGGCACTGCACTACGCTTAAACATCGGAGATCGGGGAAAAAAATTAATTTTTTATTATTTTGCAACAGATAAAAATGCCAATGGCCTTATATTTGGCCATTGGCATGCTTCCTCAACTGGATGCATCCTTTATTTGGAGCTGTCATAGCTCTGTTTTGCTAGTTGCAGAATGGTACTCCGTTACCAACGGAGTACATTTCTGCAAATAATACTACTCTTACTCGGACAGGTTAGTGTTTCCTGGATCACAAATTTACCTCATTTGCATAGCTTTCAGCAGCAAATGAGGTAATTTGCATAACATAACGCTGGCCATGCAAGGGTAGTTTTAGGAGCTCTCCTGCACCCCCCTGCCGGCTGTTCCTGGATCGCTCGGCAGACATATTGGCTGTCTGGAGTCTTACTCTACTCTTAGACTCCGTGCAAGCCTTCGTGAATCCGGCCTACAGTGTAATTTTTTTCTGAAGTAGACATAAATAATTCCTTTCTATTTATTATATTGCCTCTATAAGTGTTTTCTTCATTTACCTTATTATTAAACACCTTACTATAACTATCAACTACCATATCTTCTCTATACCCTCTATTAACAAACATAGTTACCACTTTATTAGCCTCTTCCTTGGCTTCACACACATTGTTGCATAATCTACTTGTTTTTAAAATTTCTCCATAGGGAATATTATATAGTGTATGACTTGGATGGCAGCTTTGCGTATGCAACATATGATTCACTTAATTACATTTTCTAAAATTACTAGTTTTTATCATACCATTTTCTTGACCTTCCAAAGAGATATCTAAATAGTTTACTTTTACACCCTCTTGTAAACCATCATACTTTATTTGGTATTTATTTTCATTCATATACTTAAGAAATAATTATATTTCATTATGTCCTCCTTGACCAATAAAAATAAGGTTATCTATAAACCTAAAATATTTAATGACAGATTTTTGATAAAACGAGCTTCTATACACATGAGTATTTTCAATCAAGCCCATAAACAAATTTGCATACATGGGGGCAAATGCTGCCCCCATTGCTGTTCCCTGCAATTGTCTGTATAGCTGACCATCAAATAAAATATGTTATTAGTTAAACAAAAACTTATCAGTTCCTTAATATATTGTGTTCTAAGACGTTTAAAAAAATATTCTATAGCTTGCATGCCAAATTTGTGATTTATGCTAGTATACAAACTAGCAACATCCAATACCAAAAAATACATATTTTTATTCCATTTTACATCCTTTATTTTATCAATGAAATCAAATGAATCCTTTATATAAGAAGGTCATTTAATTACTTCATGTAATAAAAATTGATGCAAAAAATACCCTAAGTTATGAGAAAAATACCCACAGGCAGACACAATGGGTTGGCCTAGTGGATTTAACAAACTCTTGTGTATTTCAGGCACACAGTAAAATCTGGCCATAGTAGTATTTTTGCTTGAAAATTTGTTAGTGACATCAGATACAGTAAAATAATTCAAGCGAACACCTTTATGTAACAAGCAATCATACTGACTTTTAGCTTGTGTATACACTTTCATCTCCACTCTTTCATACATTTGACAATTATTTAAATGATTCATACACATCTTAAAATAGCCATTAGATTTCATGACCACCAATTTTCCACCTTTGTCCGAAGGTTTAAATAAAATATAATCATTGTTTCTTAACTGCTGTAAACTCTGCCATTCTTCCTTTGACAAATTATATATAATGTCATTTTGATAAAATTCCTCAACTTACTTCTCTAATACAAAAAAGAAATGCTTGATAAAATTTATTTATACTGTCATTTTTAAATGGCGACATAAACACACTTTTTGCCTTTACCGTTGACATGTCTAACTTACTATAAGCATTGATTTCAGTTACAAGAATAGTAACTATCTTCACTAAAGGAAATAATGTCATGATTTTCTGTTAAACTAGGCAAATTATTAACATTATGAAGATAGTCAATAATATGCATTTTTCTTACGAGTTTAAATAAATCCCCTTTCAGTTCATGCAGTCTTGGTAAAACAGAGGGTATGAATTTTAACCCCTCCTCCAATATGGACATTTCCATTATGTTAAATTCATAACCTGATAAAGTTACAACATAACCATCAGAAATACATGTCATTTTAAATGTCTCATTAATATGTCCACTTAATGCGTTTGGTATAGGGACCATAGTTCTGTTCTCTTTTTGTTTTCTGTCCATGCCAGGAACGTTTATTTGAACCTGATTTTTGTCCAGCATTGTTACAAAATGTTTTCCGAAAGTTGTCAACATTATTGGGTCTGGGTAGTGCAGGAAAATGTTCTTCTTTGTAATTTCCCTCATCCAGTGAAGATGACGCACTTTCTTCTGAGATGTAATTGCTTGCTCGTCTCTGTTGAGCTTCCTGATCCATTTGAAATTTCACCTGCTGACATTTAGGCTGCTGATTGGTAATAAGCACAAAAGCCTTTTTCCGCTCATAGTCCCTCAGATCTCCTCGCAATTTATTTGTTTTTCTATTTAAAAGTTCTTTCTCATATACAGACAAACATTCATTAATACTGGTCAGAAAGGACTCTAGTGCTGAATTAGAAGTTTCCTTTAAAATATCAGCAAAAAGTTTTTTAGTTTCTTCTTTCATATTATTTTTTTTTCAAAGTGTCTCTTTCTATAAGTATAGTTAACCATTCACTAGTGCAGCAGTGTGTGGCTGCTATCCACCTTTCATGGAACACCCATTCTTGCTCCACCGACAAATCAAAGGGAGTTTTTTACTAGGGCCTTGGCTTCATTTATGGATTTTTGGAAAGGGCAAAACAAGTAAAGAAATAACAAGGACCAGGAAGGAAAAAGAAAATGAATACTTAAAACTTTGAAAACAATAATCCATCAGAAAAATGCAGACAATCAACTCCAAATGGGAAGCTGAACAAAGTGATAATGCAAAACCCACCACAGAAGAATGTTTTTATTATTTATTTAAGCTCACAACTTCACAATAAGCATTTTGTCCAGATCAGACTTCATCAGAATAAGAAAAACAGTTTCTCAAAGTGCATTTATATATCGAATCATTTAATTGAATCATTTAATTGAATAATTATTTCTCAATTGTCGGAGTTGTGTGAAAACCATAAACCCCTAAAATCGAGTACATGTTTTATTAAAAGACATCCATTTTAAAATGATATGTAAAAATATATAAATAATGAAAAAATATAAATAATAAGTATTTGTAAAAACATGTATGCAAAACAAATTTATAACATATAAAGCAATATGAATCATATCAAAACCATCTAGAATACGTGTATGTAGGAAGACATTTTTATCAATTGCTTTCCAACAATTTTTTTTGGTAAGGATTTTGTGCAACCTTATAATTTATTAGCTGTTTGCTTCAATTAGGAATTATTAAAATGCAATCATCAATGCCTGAAAAATATGTTGCATCCAGTCTTAGTCACCATGTTAATTCCCTTAACTCTATATGGTCTTTCCATGGGCCACCCCTTGGGTTGTATAATATTTTCACTAAAATAATAAATGAGAAATGTTTGCACCAAGGGCATAAAACTGAATGTTTGTATAAGGCATTGTTTTGGTTGTATTTCAAAATGTCATAGTTGTGTTCATAAATTTGGTTTTTTAACTGCCTCTCCATCTTACCCACATAAAAGGCTGGACAGGAGGAACAGATTGCTAAGTAAACTGGTCCTTTCATTGTAGAATTCCCATCCTGTGCATAAACAACAGATTTCAAACTTTTCTCCAATTGGACTTGTTGACATTCCAAAATATATTTATATTGAGCACAACTGATACATTTTCATTTATTTTACATTTCTCATTTTCTTGTTGGATTCATTCACTTATATGATATTTTTTATGCTGTCAGCCTTCTTATAAATGAACAATGGTTTAGGCCCCACTGTTTTGTTTAACGTATCGTCACTTGTTAAAATACCCCAATATCTGCTGATTATAGCTCTTACTCTGCTAGACCCAACATTGTACTGCAGTATGACAGCCCTTTTAAAATCCCCTGTCTGAGCTTTTAAACTCACTTTATCTTTGCCTATGTCATTAATACAACTTTGTGATGTTACACCATTATCTCAAATCAAACTTCTGTTTTAAGCCAACCCCTAAAAGTGGGCAATACATTTTACCCCAACCCTTTAGAAATTTCTTCAGTGATGATTCTTACTAAGTGACTTGGATACTTTCTCTCCAAAGACATATTTTCTAATTATGTAGCTTTTTCTATATCAAACAGTCTTATATTTGAAATCATATGCACCAACCTGACAAACTGGCCCTTTACACAGCTTCTGTTTTGTATAAAAGGGTAGGTGTTATTGTAATGTAAATAACTGTTTGAAAAATGGGCTTTCTATAGATATTAGATGAGAAACCAGTTGCATTTTTGATAATTGCATAATGGTATGGCTTGATAGTCTTTTGATACTTGCACAAGCCTACACATCCATTTCATGCAGCCCTTCCAAATTCTTGTCTTCCACATGGCCTCCTGATGTCAGCCACTATAAGTTGACCTACAGACATGTAAAAGTCTGTCTTGTGCTGTGATGCTTGTGAAAATTACTTTGCTCTGTAATCTATGTACTTAGAGAAGCAGGGGTTCTACTATCACTGCAATCATGTGTGTGTGTGAACTGTTGCTTGACATTACAAAGAGCCTTTTACACCAACATGAGGAGCATTGTTATCACCATATGCTCAACAGGCAATGATGATGTCATCAGCTATATCAGATTATTGTATATGGAGTCATTCCACCATGGCAAGATCAGACACTAGCCTGGAGCCCAGGCAGATGTCACCTTAAGTTCATACATTCATAGGAAGTTACTAGGCAATTGGCCCTAAGGCCTTTGTAAGCCTAGGCATGTTATACCCTTGTTCCCTTACTGACTGAAGTAGGTCCAGGTAGACAGAGTGATTCTCATGTTTCATGATGAGGGACCTATTGCTAACAATGATATGGAAGGGGGGTTTATTTACAGTTACTTGTACTTGGAGTAGCTCCATGGAGACGTTCTGTTTGACCAGTCTTGATGTGCACTTGTCTTTAATGAAGATGTATACACCTCTGTCTTTGGTTCTTTCATGCTCATTTTGAGGTCTGAATGTGTGGAAGGCATTGCAGCCTTGTATGGCTGTGGGGTTCTCTGTGGCCTTGAACCATGTCTCTGTGACTGCAAAGACATGGGCATCTTCCAAGGTATGGAATGTTTCTAGTGAGTGCAGTTTCTGATTTAGACTCCTTGCATTAACCGGCATAACCTTGAGTTTGTTTATAGTGGATTTTTTTTTACATCAGGAATTTAGTTGTTCTGACCTTGCCTAAAAAAAGACACTATGGGGAGGCAAGTCTCTTTGCCAGTAACCAATAGCCAAGCAGTAACAGGTGAAAACCATCTCTGACAAAGCAGTGTGGTCTGTTGAACATATCTTCCCAGGCTGACAGATACTGCCTGATTGACACCAGATGCTAAGCTAATTGTTGAATTTAATCATGTTTTGTTTATCATGAGGCATCATTCTGGATGAAGGCAGAACGCTGCTTAGGTCTATGGACATACCTGCTTGGGACACATAATCTGAGATCTCAGTCCTGTCTCTCTTCATATAGTTCAATGAGGTGCATCTCAAGTCATTCACCCCAATTTGGACTATGACAGAGTTATAACAGTACTTATTGTTGAGAGACTTGAGTGAGTGTATAATCTGACAGATCCTGGCACCTGATAGGCAGCTGACCATGACCTTCCCTTGTCCAGTTTGCTGAGGAGACATCTGTGTGTCTCACTTTGGAGTTACCTATGACCAAGACATTTGGTTTTGAGGTGTTTTGCCTAAGGGGCTTATTGGATGAAACACTGTTGTGTGTATTATTATTTGTAGTGGGCTCTATTGGGTCTGCAGTGTGTGTGTAGTAGGTTTGCACTTGGGAGGTCTCTGATATTTAGGTAGGCTTCTAGGGACTACCTCAGTGTATATGGGTTTATGTGTTGTGAGCTTGTTATGTGCAAGAGGTGAAAAGTGCATGTGCTGACAACCTCTTTGATATCTGGTTTGTTGTTATGTGGAGAATTCATTCCAAATTCATAGTATAGATACATCTCTCACATATTGTATTTGTTTTAGAAGTAACTGGCTGTCAGTATACATGAAACAATTTCTATATTGCCTCAGGATGCCCATGCCATTCAGGCTGGCTGGAAAAACAGTGAGAAACCTTCCATCCATTATGGCAGTAACTAGTGAGGAGTGGGATAGATGGATTAGGCTTCACTGTAAGACTAACAAAAACTGCCTATTCTATGGAGGGCTAGGGTAGAAAACTGTGCCAATGCCTCACAATGCACAACTGAGTTGCTCGAAGGGCAGCAGTAAAATCTCTGAGCAGTTCCTGCAAACTGAGTGCAAACCCACCCAAACACAACACTGAAGTACAAGCAAAGTTAAATGATTTTAAAAAAGTAAACAAAGGGAAAGGCCAAGACTGAGCCTTATTCCAGCAATCCCCAAAGCAGATGGGTTCTTGGCTGCATACGTCTGCTACAAGTGTGCAGGGTGGGATGTCTTAATGTAAGATGGCTGGTTTTAGTGCTCATATGATACCAACGATTCTAGATTCAGCAAGCTTGAGTCTAGCATATGCTATAAGATGCAGAAGTACTACAAATTCAAAGTGCAAAACAATCGCAATCACAACAGTAAAAATAAAATTAATAAAGCAGCAATTCAGCAGAATACTCCAACAAGAGTGAAGACCAGAAACCTTCCTAGTGTAAAATAAGTGGTCTAGAACCCAAGTGCTAAAACCAGAACTAAGATACTTTTAGAATAACAGACATAGTATGCCTTCAAGCAGCAATTCCAAGTTTAGAAGGGTGTAGGCTATCCTCTTCTGCCACAACAGTCTAGACCACAAACCTTCCTAATGTAACTGGTTTGCAGCCCAAGTGCTTAAACCATAGAAAAGACACCTAGAACAAGCAGCACAAGAAGTCTTCAATTGGCAATTTGCAGCTCAGAAGGGCAGAGGCTACTCTCTCCTTCCACAAGAGTGTAGGCTATAAACCCTCTTAATGTAAAATAACTGGCCTGAAGCCCACGTGCTTAAACTAAAACTAAGAAGTGGAAAAGGGACAACAGTTCTCCTCCGAGCACCCTATCAGCCCTCCTACATGGCACCTCACCAACACTTTGGCTACGGCCAGACTCAACAGGCACTGAAGCCACAGTAGCCACACTTCCTGCTCAATGTCCTTGCCCTCCACCTGTCCAATATCTGTGGGCTCAATGGACTGGTTTGGAGTAGGTCTACTGGCTGTGTCCTCAGAAAATGAAGGTAGTGTCTGGATGTCAACTTCTGTGTCAGATTCAACCTCTGTATCCCCCAACTGTGCCTCAGTTTCACCATCATCATCATCAGTTTCTGATGAGACAATAACATCAGGTGGGAGAGGGCCCACACTCCCACTATAATGATCACCTGTGATAAAAAGGGAGAAGCACAGGCATACATTAATACCTGCATGACTATGGTGCAATATATGCTAATCAATTAACAGTGCTGGTACTATTACAGATAGTACAGCAATACATACAGCAGGCCTAAAATGACACATTATGATAGTTCTTTAAATTGCTCTGCAGTACTGAAATACATTTATTTGGCTTGCCATCTGCAGGAGGCATACTTCGCTGGATTCCTGAAGGACATAAAATAAGTTAAGCATGAGGTAAGGGTAACATTATCACATTTAACAGTAAGACAGGGAGTACTGCATGTACTCCTCTGTGTCTGTATGAAGTGCATGTTCAGCAAGAATGTGGCTGACGACTCCAGACTGAGATTATCACTGTACCAGTCGTCAACCCCCCACCCAAAAAAAGACATTTGACACAGAACTAACTTTTATTTCAATTGTTTTATTATACAACAGGATTCAACTAGCCATATAACAAAGCCTACCAGGAAGCTCCTCCTGGGACTGAGAAAGAGTGGCACCCACGTCAATGACATGCTGTAGTGCAGTCCACATTGCAGTGAGTTGTCCTGTTGGAAGATATTTGCCAGGATATCTTCATTGGGGGTGAGAAGTGGTTCTTTAGCAGGCCTACCCCTGGCTACCCTCTGGTCTCGGGCAACAGCAGCTGCATGCCTCAGTACAGAGGTAATAATGTCAGTGGCCCTGTGGTGCACCTGCTCATATGTCCAGCTTTGGCCTCCCACAGAATTGATGTTGGCAACAATCTGCTGCCATACTCTTAGCCTTTCTGGCAAATTGAGATGACCCCTTACAAGAAGAAATGCCCCATGTTGATGGAATGTGTCAACAATGATATTATTCTTGGTTTCACTAACAGGGGGTATGTGCCTCAATGACATTTTATGTCCTACAAGATAACAGAATGATAATGCACATAAGTATCACATCACTACAAAGTATCTGTTACCAGATAAAACAGTAAAGATAGACAGTCACTTGTACCCACTGGGAAAACATAAAACAGTGTACAGATGTGAAATACTAGCAACATGTAGGATGCAAAACAAGGAGAGTAAGAAGAACAACACATCCTTGTATATGCCATAGCAATAACTCAGCTGTGCCCCCCCAAAAGAACAGTCCATTCTAGTTTATGACATAACAGTAACTTTTTGTTGCTCCCATAATCACAAAATTAAAGGCACCTGAACCATTTTTCTAATAAAATTTCTTTGAAATGCTAAACATGCTTTCAAAGGACCTATCCCTGAAACATTTGTACATATGTATCACAAACTACCTATCTCTTATCACACTTGAATCATTTTCCAATAAACAATTGTCTCTTTCTCTAATACTCATCTGCCTCTCTCTCCTTTCTCCACATTTTGTGTATATATTCCTGTTACTCTTTTCACTTTCCAGTGGTTATCCTACTTACTATGTATGCATATCATGAACTATCCTCAAGTTTTCTATCTTTTTCTTAATGCACTGTATTTTTGCTACATCTCACTGTATCATTTTACATTTGTTTAAAATATTGTATGTATATCATGAACTAGCCTCAAGTTTATCTTTTTTAATGCACTGTATTTTTGCTATATCTCACTGTATCATTTTACATTTATTTAAAATACTGTATAATGCTATGTTTTATTTTTAATATTTTATTTTTGTAATTTCAGAGCTTTTCTCCCCGGGCCTCCACTGAAAACAGGCTCCTTGAGCCCAGTGGACCACCCCGGTTATCAAGCTGGAAATAAAATAAAATAAATAAATAAACCTTTTTATTTTCATGTATTGTCAATCATTTGTACCTCTGAAATGGCTTGACAAACATGGCCATGCCATCCATACACTTCTAACTAATACATGCAGATAATAATGTAAAAGCCTTTGTTTCCCGTTATTCATTAAAATATTCCAGCATATGCATTATGTAGATAAAAAGAGAGCATACCTGCTGGAGTTCAATACTCCTCTGCAAATATAATTTTTGAAATATTTGACTTTTGTGAAGTCCTGTAAGCATATAACAAGTGTCCTCACCATCAGTTTGGCTAGCCACAAATTTGCCTTTTTATAATGGACTAGATTAATAATAGATTTCATCTTTCTTAGCGTGTGTTTCAGAGATGCTAATTACAGCATAAGCAGCTGAATGCAAGCTAATCAACCAAATCTGGTGGAACTGTTCAACAAGTTATAAAGCAACTATGCAAATTCCATGACATTTTTTTTTCCTGTGGATTTCAGAACTAGTGGAGTACAGACACAGAAAGTCTACACAGACAGAATGTTAGGAGCTGCTGCTGCTTAACACCCTTTGTATGTGTTACAGGCTGCAGTCAATGCTGCTGCCAATAGGCCTAGGCCAAAACAGAGAAGTGTTTTCAGGCCACATTTAAGTTATCACAACATACACGGTATGGACATTGTGCAGTGCTACAGGGTGGACAGTGGCACAATACAGAAACTCTGTAACCTCTGCCGGGCTCAACTCAGAGTCAGAGCCTTTACCTCCCCATATATTGGCTGTGTACTGCTTGCTCACAGTCAGCCCTGAAATAACACTGTGACAACTGCTGCATTTACAAACTAAGTCCTGAACATATACTGGATTGTATAATAATATTATGGCATGTCCTTGTATTTCACCACTTAATACAGTAAGCAAGTAAAAGGTATGTCCATTCCAAATAGTAGGACTCAGGCCTCAAAGATTCAAACACTGATACCTCCCCAAAGTAGTGATGATCACTGCATGCATCAGTTTAGCACCATACATTTCTAAAGGGAAATCATAACAGAGAGAAGTTAGAAAGTAATGAGACACACCACAGGTTCCAACTTCATAACCCTCACAAGCTGAAACAGGCAGGATGCAAAACAAGGAGAGAAACAAGAGCAACATATCCTTGTTTGTGCCATAACATTAGCTCAGCCTGGGTCCACCACCATTGAAAGATCAGTGTTTCCTTGCATGTGCCATAACAGGAACCCACCTTTGCCCCCCCCCAAAAAAATAGCAGTCTCTTTGTGCCATCCAACCTGCACTTCATTTGATGGCAGCTGCATATCATAGTATTCCCAGTTAATATCCTCACACATTTTAAGATAAATGATATAGACTGGCTTACACACTGCATTTCTCTGAATGTGGTCAGATAACTGATGAAGGACCAAGAAACACAGAAAGGTAAGACAGAGCTGTATATCTGCAAGAAATAATCATAACAGGTTGTGTGATAACTAAGTGCACTACATCCAAATATAATACTTTTACAAGTAACATGTTATGCGTTGATAGTGTACATTCAGTTACACTTGGTTGTATGAATAATTTCTTCATGTCTTTGCTGGAAAGCTGTTTGTGTGACAATGATGGAAAGTTTGTGCAATGACCATTTAGAAATAATGGCTTTGGCTATGCTCATCTTGTTTGAAAGTAGAATGTCAGTCACAAACTGGATGAATGGACCAACCAGGTAGTAGACAGGACAAAGATAGCCACAAACATACACTGGATGCATTCAATTAATAATATTGATCACTACGCAAATATGTTTCCCATTAGTGTGCACCTTTGTACACCGTATTTGAGTGATGATAAGTGATGAGCAACACTTTCAAATGTTGCAAAACCAAAACATGTGCACTCCCAGTAGGCATGATACCTGCAATTAGCGGGAAAACATCACTCTACTTTGGTCTTGATCTGTGGTAGGCACGGCAGGCATTTGTGGAGTAGTTTTGAGATTCCTTGCTCAAAGATGGGGTGTCCAGGAGTCCAAAGTTTTTCTTGGACTTCTAGTGAATGAACATGGGCTCAGGTATTTGCAGAGGGACTATTGTGGCTTGGTTTACAAGGACAAATAGTCTTGCCTGGGCTCTAACCACTTCTATCATATTCCACACACTGGTGAACAATAAAGGAGTCCCTACAGAGACTTCAGGATGAGGAAGAGGGATATCGTGGACCACTGGATCAAGGAATGTAGGACTGGGGACACGGACACCCCACAGATGTGTAGGTATCGCTTACAGAGACTAGTTGTAAGAGTTAAAAGGTGGATATAGTCAGGATTGGTATTCATAATGGTATTTGTTTGTTCTGTTGTTTCTACAGTCATCACAGAATGAGAACTGAATGTGCAAACCCATGCTGCTAAATTGGCATGGATGGGAGAAGCATGTGGTATGTATGCATCTCAACAGTACTGTTATTTTAGTATTAATAGTAAAGATACCTTTATTGGTTTATTATACAGTTGTAGCAAATTGAGCATTCATCTGTCAACTGTAACAGGAAAGTATGCATGAATTATTCTGGAGGCCAAAACTGCAGTTCACTATTCGAGAGTAGTCAGTCACTTCCCAAATATACAATACTGTTAAGTTTTCAGTGATAGTGCAATGTAACATCAGACCTCTAAAGCAGTGGCACCAATGGCCTGCTGTAAACTGTAATCAGTATAATTGGAACACACATATGTGCAATATATCCATACATCAAGGATTGGTGGTTGCAATCTGTAGTATAGTGTGTCTCTGTTAGAAGCTGGATAGTCTTAACAGCAAAAAATATATTTGTTTGGAGTAGGTAGTCCTAAAAGTAAAGGTAAGAGAATATAGTCAAATAGTTCTATCAGTTTTTTGTATGTCGCAGATGAAGTTACTAATGTTTTCCCTTTTTTTTTTCTCTCACCCCAACTCTTTTCTCTTTTTTTATTTTTTAATTTTTAATTTTTTTGTTTTTTTTTTGTTTTTTCCCCACAGCACAGCAGAGTAGGCCTGTCCCACGGGTTCCTCCTGCCCCCGCTCCTCTGGCTACAGCACCATTGCCCAGCATGTCTGGTATGCAATCTGGTAGCAGCCCCTCTGCTGCCCCTGCACTAACTGGCCACTCAGGTAATTCTGTCCAACAGGATAGGTTAGTGTTTCCCTCCGGGAGCAGTGGCAGAGGTGGTGAGTTTATCAACTGTGATAAATTGTCAGGGTTGATGGGTAGGATTGTGCATTACACAGTTTGTGCATGCCTATGCTGGATGCAGACACTGCTCTCCATCATAATATTGAATAATGCAAGGAGATGCAGAGATCAGAGAGTGCAGCCATTGGTGCAGTGAGGTGACAATGATAACAGTCACATGTGTAATGACTCATTTCTCACTGTCAACCAGCTTGAAGTCCATGGGTTTGCATTGCTCCACCCACATCCCAACCACGGTGTTCAATCTCCTCTTATATCCTTCACTATCCCTGTCTCTTGTCTTGTTTGTCTTGTCTGTCTGCAAATGCTTCCTCACCTGCCCAACTTACCTCGTGTAGATGGGGAAGACAGGAAAGTGGTGTAATGGGGAGCAAGCAGAGGGGAGAACAAAGTTAAAGGAGAGCAGGAATGTGCATGAGGACAGAACCATAGCTATCCATTTCTTCAAGAATAAAACATGATCATATATGCAAAATATTAGCTGAATTTGGACTATCACCTCCAGAGACAGGGCTGATGACAACACAATTGTTTTGTATAATCAACTGGACCAAATTGAGTGTGTCATGAATACAAATGTGAGAAATGGAGAGCTATTTATGGGATGATTGTTTTTTTTTGAGAGAGAGGAGTGTTGGGGAAGGAATGTAATAATGTCTGTGTGAGGTAAGTTTGGGAGGTGAGAAAGCAATTGCAGACAGACAAGACAAACAAGTCAAGAGACAGGGATGGTGAAGGACACATGAGGTGAGTGAACACTATGGATGGGTAGAGGGTGGGAAATCCAGGTCCCATGCTCATCAAGCTGGTTGACAGTGAGAATCTAGTTCTCACCCAGTGGACTGTCATCACTGTCACTTCACTGCACCACTGGGTGCAGTGCCCAACTTCTATGAGTGCTGTGCACAAGGATAAAGAACAAGTGCTCCATCAGGTGTAGGCATACACCCACAGTGCGGCACAATATCCTATGCACCACCCTTGGTAGTTCCTGTCAGGTGATAAACTGACCACCTCTGTCACTGCTCCTGAAGGGTTACTGGTCTATCCTGTGGGACAGAACTACCTGAGGGGCCAGGTAGTACAGCAGCAGCAGAGGGGGTGCTACCAGGTTGCACACCAGATGTTATGAGTAGTGGTGCTGCAGCCGGTGGAGTGGGGACAGCAGGATACCGTGGGACAGGCTTACCCCAGTGTGCTGTGGGAAAAACAAAAAATATAAAATAAAAAAAAAAAATAAAAAAAATACAAAAATAAAGAGAGAGAGAGAGAGAGAAAAGGGTTGGGGTGAGGAAAAAAGGGAGACAATTAGTAACTTCATATGTGACATACAAAGCATTGATACAATTATTTGACTCTATTCCATTACCTTTACTTTTAACACTACAAACTAATAACAAATTTCTGCATTACTTATAAGACTACCCTAACAGAGGCACACTATAGCACAGACTGCAGCCACCATTCCTTGATGTGTGCATATATTGCACATAAGCATATTCCAGTTACACTGATTGCAGTTTACAGAAGGCAATTTGTGCCACTGGTATAGAGGTATGAAGTTACATTTCAATAATGATGGAAACCTAACATACTGTATATTTGGGTAGTATCGTTTTTGAAATTACAACTGCTGACTACTCTCTAATACTGTACTGCTATTTTGTCCTACAGACTACTGCATGCATACCTTCCTTTTACTGTTTTGAAATGCATATTCATTGTTATTTGAGAATTTGGAACAGCTGCTTTGTGCTACAGACTAAGGCATGCATACTTTCTTTAAAACTTGATTTATGCATGCTCAGTTTGATACAACTGTATTAAATACCAACTAAGCAGTCCTTAACTTCTAATGCTACTTAATTACAATAAAAATTATTATTATTATTAAAATACTATTTACAACAGTACTGTTGTGATGCATACATATCACATGCTTCTCGCATCCTTAACAAACGTGTGGGATAGAGCCTGACATTTGTGGCTCACTCCATAGCAGCTGTGGAAAAAGCAGAACAGAATACTGTTATGAATGCCAGTCTTGACTATATTAACCTTTTAACTCTTATAATTACTCACTGAAATTGATACTTACACATCTGTAGGCTGTCCTCTGTACTAAATTCCTCACCCCAATGTTCAAGAGTATCCCACTTCCACTTCCGGAGTTCATCAAAGTGATGACTGTATTCCCCAGCAGTGCAGAGGATACCTGCAGCACTGAAAACAGCCCTGGTAATACTATTCCACACTTCAGACTTGTATTCTGAACTTGAATAGTCTTTCTGTACCAATTGGAGTCCATGCTCCTTTACTAGATATCCAAAAAAACCTTTGGATGCTTGGACACCCCACTGTGGCTGTTTGGTCCTGTCTACAACCTGGGTGGTCCTTTCTTCCAGTTTGTGTGCTGCAGCACTTCGTGCAAACCAGGTGATCAGAGCCAAAATATATTTTTTGCTAAGAGGTGTATCATGCAAACACTGGTCTTAAAAAAAAAAAAGAGAGACTGTCCAGAATTTTGCAGAATGTCCAGAAATTTGCATCATATTTTTGGGCTGTTCCTTGTAAAACACATTTTCATTTCATACTTTATATCCTTCAGAAAATGCATGCTAACACAAATCCCATTATTCTACCTACTTTCTACTGTTATCAGAGCAATATAGTACATCTGTCCCTGTTTTTGGCCCTTTGTTCCCCCATTAGTTTAGTCTTTGTCCAGATTTCTTGCACAAAGAAGTTAGGAGGGATGATCTGCATTCAGACTACAGGTTTCATAGCCAGCAACACTGGTGTGAGGCATGAAACCTTGCTTATGTGCACCATGCATCATTAATATGCATAACACAATGCCACATGATGAGCAGCATCACGTACATGAAAACGCATGGAACCTACACAGAGTTTATTGAATCCAGACTAATGGTCTATTAACACAGTACAAAAGTAAATGCAACACATGCTGTGAAATATGCAGTATATTAAGCAAGTAATGAATTTAATAGTTTAAAAAAGTAAGAAAGTTACACATTGAATAACCTAGTAGGCACTATAGTAGTGAATTTGACGTACATGGACCTAGCACAGCAGTAAGTTCATATTACCTAGTTCTAAAGCCATCCATCCACAACCCCTTTTTCCCACTTTTGCATATGAGGTGGGATGTCGCTTCAACAGTGACAGTCATCTAGAGTCAAGGTTCCCGCCACTGGGTAGCTAATCCTGCAACGGCTGTTATTCTATACTACTCACTCACCTGCGCACTCACAGGAATGGCCAATTTAGAGTATCTACTCCACCTACTGCACATCTTTGGAATGTATGAGGAAACTTGATGCAGAAATATTTACAAAGTACACCTAGTAACAAGGCAAACATTTTCATTCATTAATAAATAAAGTAGTAATTGTAACCCAGATGTTTTAATCATTAGTAAAGCAATATATTGCTTTATTAATGAATGAAAGTATTTGCCCTATTGCTAGGTGTACTTTTTAAATATTTCTGTATCAAGTTTAAAGCTATTTTTCCATGATAATAAAAATGCTACTAAGTATGATGAAATTCCATCTGAATTGTTTATAATCCTGCATAGTGATGCTGCTACAGTGTTATTTGTCATTTGCAAGCAAATCTGGAAAATACAATAGTGGCTATTAGACTGAATAAGGGTGTCTTACATTCCAGTCCCAAAATGGGCAGTGTTAAAGTGTACTCAAGTCATTGAACAGTTACACTTATTTCATATGTAGCAAGGTAATGTTTAAGATCCAGCAAGCTAGATGGATTTAGAACTGACAGAAGTACAGAGATTGTGAAGGAGTTGCAGACAAAAATTTACATCTGCTTTATCAATACACTAAAGCCTTTGACTCTGTGCACTATAACATGCTGTGACAAGTTCTTAGAGAAATGAAGATACTGAATCACCTTATTTGCCTCTTGGGAAATCTGTATGCAGATCAAGAAGCAAAATTTAAAACTGAATATGGAGTAACAGATTGGCTCAAAATTGGAAAAGATTGTGAGAAGGCTTTATGTTATTACCTCGCTTATTTAACTTCCACACTGAATATATCATGTGAAATGCTAGGTTAGCCATTTCAGATGGCTGAATCAAAATTAACAGGAGAAATGTTCCCACTCATGTAGCCAAAACTGAAGACAAGTAAGAAGCATGTCAGACTGCGAAAGAAGAAAAGATGAAAGCTGACCTGCTTTTCAACATCACAAACACACACACACACACACACACACACACACACACACACACACACACACACACACACACACACACAAAAATGTTGCCATATCAAATCATTGCAAATAGAAGGGAAGGAAGTGATCATAGTGACCAACTTTATTTTCCTGGACTTTTGGATCTCTACAGATGCTGAATGTGTTGCCAGCCAGGAAACTGTGCACAGTTGCACAAACACAGCTAGAACATGCAGACACATTTGCCTATGGGTAAACCTGCTCTGCAAGATTGTTCAGACAGCCACAATGACTACCAGGGAGTAAAATAACTGAAACAACCGCTGTATAAACACATTATAAAAAAGTGTAATCAGTGCAATGTACACTACAACAAGTTTTTACAGACAGAATAATGTATGTTGTGGTGACCAGCAAGGACAAATAAAACACAACACAAATATACTAGGAAGGGAAAGTATGCTGATTAAAATGGCCACAGATATGAAATGATAGGAATGGAGAAAGAGTAAGCTTGCATGTAGAATATGGCAATGTACCCAAGATAGGATAGTCAAGTTAGGTTCACTTCCAAGACAGGTCATTAGCATAACATGAAGCACATTTATAGATAGCACAGCACGTACTGCTGTTTACACCTCCTATAGAGTATATGCATATTACTGCACATGATAATATATATCTGTCACTGTCACACAAGGCTACATCTCAAACAAGATGAATGGTTGCGATGTAAACAACACAGCCATGCTCACTGGAGAGGATATTTAGCAAGGATGGTATATAGAATAAGGAGTATGTGCATGTTGTGAAGATCTTTACAATGACTTGGATGAATATGACTGGAATGTCAGCATACCTCACAACTAATCATGGAGACAGCACCAGACTCATGGACAGCTGCTGTCAGAAGCAGGCTCACTCAGAAACAATTTAAAACTGTCAACAGCATTAATCTGTGACATTACAAGAATTTGTGAGCTTAATATATTATATATGTTTTGCAGGAACATATGTGTTACAATGTTAATAATTGTAAGTATTGTATAATAGGAATTCACCAATCCTTTTCCAAAAGCAAACTGTTGTTGGAGGGGTTAAGTAGGTCAGTGTTAAACCTGGAGTTGAATTCAGGTGCGATCCTGGCCATTTCAGAAGTTGGCATGACACATAAGCCACAAGCTACCCATCCAACAATTGAACCCATGCCATCAATGTTGTCAGTGATCTCTGTATTTAATGGGTGCAACACAGTAAAACGTGTCACACATGCATCTTGTACAACACCTTGAAGGGTTATCAATTCCTAATAGGTAAGCATAACAAAGGATATTTCTATATGGGTGACAAGATGTGTGCAAGCTCACTGTGCCAAACGTAATACACCTAACTAAAGCATCCCTGGCAGACATAGGTATCAGACATAATGATAACAATACTTACATGCAACACACTATTATGAGTGGATTCCCTACACACAGCTCTGTATTCAACCATCTGCCACATATAATAGCAATGGATATTGTCTGAAGCATCTGCAATTGATGTTTGAATTAAGAACTGGTGCATTATAATGAATGGTATAGCAGAATGTGATACTGATAGCAATGCATCAGCTATGCCCATGTACACAGTAACTACAGCAATGCAACGACTAGCATCAATGAGCACGGACGCTGTCACTGTGGTAATTTGTTCACATACCAAGCAATCCATGCAGAACACTCTATAACCACATGTCAAACCTCAAAACATATACCACATGATCACTGTCCCCTGACAGTGAAAATGTTATACTGGCATGAAACTGTGACATGTCTGCATATGTGCATTCATGCAAGCTACCATTATAATACTGATGTGATGCACCGTTATGTCCATGATGCTGGACAGTCACACTATTGCTGAAGATAAGATACAATTGGAGTTAATAGGTTCACAGGATATTCCTAGGCTAATGTTCTAAGATGACATAAAAGCCTAGCCACTTTTAAATATCTATGTGATCAAAGTACACAGTTATGAGCATATGCTATGTTATCTAAGACCAACTGCCTCTCTCTATGAGGGACATGGGCAAAACACCAGGATTACAATTAACATTAAGCATCAATTGATATAGGTTGCACTTGAGTACAGTCAGAAAATGACTTTGCTTTATATAAATGGAAAGCTTCTAACATGGTTTATTATGTCAGAGGCTAGGTTATCATCCTTTGAAAGAGTGACCTTCGTGCAGCTTGCTTCACCTATGTGTGAGATTTCCATCAAGGCTGGACTGGAGACTAACCTGTACGCCAGACACAAATCGTTCCTTAATAGTCTGTAGGGGTCAGTGTTCTGGGCTTCATTTCTTCCATGTAGTACTTGTCTAGTACACTGTGTGTCTTTCTTCACCAAAATCTATGGTGTTGCTCTAGCTGTTGCATTTGTTAATGTACCACTGTGTGTACTCATTGGTGTGTGTTGTCTATATTCTAAGTATGTTAAGTACTTGAATTAGAAAACAAATATTTTTTTTGGACATTTAGTGAATTTCCATGGCTCTGGTGCCATTCATTTGAGTGTGTGTTAATACTTCCTACAGTATATCATTATTTTTACTGGATTCATAAGTTGTCCACAATTTACAATCATCCATAAAGTTGCTTGCATAAAGGCTATCTAAGTCTGTCTTGTCTGCTGCACATTACATACCAAACAAGAAAGGGGATAGTACATAACTCTTTGTTAATGCACTGGTCACCAGCTTCTTGCTAGAGGTGAATTAAAATGTGTCCTGGTGGTGATTCATTGGGCTACCCAATTGGTGACATACTGGTTTATGGTGAGCTGAGGGAGTTTCTCTGTAATGCCTGCCTTGGACAGGTCAAGTTATGTGGGACACACATTGTTTCCATCATTCATGGCTTTGAGGAACTTCACAATATAGTCTACCAATTTTAATATACATGATCTAGCCTTAAAAAATCAAAAGTGGTTTGGTTAAACAGTTGAGAGATTACCAATGTTCCTGTTGATAGGTCCATGAAGATTCTTTCCATTGGCTTACAGATGAAGCTGGTCAGACTATGAGAGATTAGCACTGAAGACAGGGGGATGATGTTTGGTCTACATCTGTCAGCTAGCAGGTTGTCTGTTGCCTCTGGGTGAGTATTGATGGTGCTGTCCACAATCAACTGTCGGAAGAGCTGTGTATTCCCAACAAGATTTAGTAATTACTTAAAAAAAAATTTGTGTGAACACCCCCAAATATAACCTTGGGCATGCATCAGATGATACATAGTGGAACACTTAACATGGTCATACAGCTTGACCTATTTCAAGTAAGTGCATCACTTGCACATCATATGACTGTATGTTTATCACTGAAATGGTGTATTTGACGGCTCTGATTCCATATATAGGCAAAGTGCATATGAGGTGGATGTGTTTCATACAGAACAGATAATGACACAAATGCTAATGATTACACAATGCTGCTGGCCAGCACCTGACTAATCTTGTGAATAGCAACACAATTTGACATACAATTAATTCACTACAGTTGCAAGTGTATTTTAACTGGTAATATGTTTGTGTATATACCAGCATGACAATATGTGGATGAAACAAGACATAATGTGCTTGTGTAACTAGTATGATGTAATAATGATATATGTCACATAGCACTTCATGATGGTAGGTATACACATGCACACATTTGCCATACTACAAGTGCCACTGTAATGGCTGAATGAGAAATGTGTACAATCTTAATATACTCCACTACAAGAACACATGCCTTATTAGGGCAATAATATACATAGCATCATCCCATGGTAACAGTCCTCAGGAGACATATTATTAAGACTGTCATGGAAGGAACATGCAATGAAATGGCAGAAGTGGGCATTAATACATTATGTCAAATCTAAGTGATATACATTGTTGAAGAGCTAATATACACTCACACCTCAACACAGCACATGTGGATGACTGCAGCATTGACATGTGCAATCTTCATTGGGTCATAGGACGTTAGTAGAATAATGGCCAATATCACATAAAATCCTAGCAACTATTCTAGGCGGTAAACCAATTCCATTACATACTGCCTCTGCCAAATGTGAGATGTGCACCACTTCCTGACAGAATTAGGCATCACACATCCAGTGGGGTGCAGATGGCCTGTGCTTCACAATGTATGGATGCATCTTTGAGATGATGACATCATCCAGTGTTCTCCAGAAAGCATGCTATGTTAGCAGAGGGAAGTGGGGATCTTAGATTAATGGGGCTATGTTAAAGGTTCTCCTGAGTGGCTTCAAATAAAAAGAGATTCAAAAGATCATATACTGGCAGAAACATACCACCAACCATAAACACAGCAGTTAAATGAGTTCAGATTTGAACATTAGACCTGTGTAAGTATACAAATTGGATTCCATACAATGCAATAGTAGCACCATGCCAGATGTCTTACTTTACATTGTCACAGTGTACTTTATAGAGGGCCACAGCATCATTGTATACTGACAAGAAGATGTTGGGAGGAGAGTTACATAGAAGTGGATTCACATTTTGGTGTAAAATTATCTACCCACTCATATTTGAATGAACACATACACACACACGCACACATACACACACACACACACACACACACACACACACACACACACACACAAACACACACACACACACACACACACACACACACACTAGTTAATGCTTGTGCTAACACAGCTATCTGAATACTGTCAGAGTAAACTTTAGAGACAATCACATCTTGAGTGTATTTTGATAATAAGTAGTAGGCAGGAGTGCATCACATAGCTGTAGTCTCACATGCGGTTTTAAAATTGTCTCCAGACTGATACTACAATAAGCATACACGCACACACACACACACACACACACACACACACACACACACACACACATATAACTTGACTGCATTGAGATTAAAACCCCTGCCTAGCTATCTACACTAGCTAAAGAACACAGTACTTAATACTATCACCACAGCAGAAGCCTGAGCTTTATACTGTCAGACAACACTTTATAGTCAATGACATCATCAGTGCCTGGTGAGAAGAAGATGGTAGTAGGAATATCTCACATGCTGCTCTACAGTATGACAGCTAATTGAACATAAACACACACACACACGCACACACGCACACACACACACACACACACACACACACACACACACACACACACACACACACACACACACACACACACACACACAAGTTGATTACAGTGAGATTAGAACCCCTAATGCAGGCACAAGTTTTACTTTTATACTTTTGCAGAACACTTTATAGGAAATGACATCATCAGTTTAGGTTGGGACGAAGATATTGGGAGGGCTGTATAAAATTGTGTAGTTGTGTACAACTATAAAATGTTGTTCCCCATGAGACTTTAGTGATGACATTAGGACAAGGACATATGCTCTTCTGACTGCACACACACAAACACACACACACACACACACACACACACACACACACACACACACACACACACACACACACACACACACACACAAAGTTAGACATACAAGGACACACAAAAGTTGTCTGATGTGCAACTTTAACACCTCCCTATTTATTCCAGCTACAGAACACATTACTTAACATTCAAACTATCACAGAAGTCTGATTTTTTTCATTGTCATAGTATTCTTAATAGAAGATGATGTCATCATTATGTTGCAGGTAACATATACTGTTATGAGACTTGTGGGCAAAGTGTGGACTTTGAATTTGTTTCTCTTCACTTCTTGCAATGTGCAAAAATACTTTAGAATACAGTTTCTTAAGCTATATGCAATCAGCTGTCATGAATGCATGTTGCAGAACTGAGACATACATGTACCTGTTTCTCAATATGTTCTGTATATAACACACTCAGACACACACGATTTGGAAACAGTATGAATGTAAGGGTTGATATATGAGTCTTCATATTCTGATGAATTGATGTCCACAGTAATATGCTTATCAGATGATTTGAATGTCTAGTGTCAATATAAAGCTTTAACAAATGTAACAATACAGTTGTGCTCTTTAACTTCTGTATTGCAGTTGACATTAGACCTATTACTGAGATATCATTTTCAAGTGCAATGTTGCAGGGCATAGATGAGTCTGAGTAAATATTTGTTCATTGAAAAACAAGTACCTTCCCTTCTGCTGTGTTTTAAAATTCCTTTTTATGGGATGGAGAATAAGTGGGCAATATCCATAATATTGCATACCAAACGCCTCTATATATAGCGCATCGCAGAGAAACTGATTTGCCTAACCGAAGGCAAAGTGTTTGCACATGCGAGATTCACATTTAATGAATGCAACTTGAGAAGTAGTTATGGATATATGTTATATGAGAAATAGCTGAGAGATACTATGGTCTTCATACTGTAGTTTATATTGAAAATGTTGTGTCATAACTTCTAAGGCATTAAAAACAGTTGCTATCGCTTTCCCCATTTGCGCAGAGTTAAGCTATGAGCAAACTCGGTTCTCTGCTTGAAAAATATCAGTATTTCTATTAGTTTGCCTTTCTTCATACAAATAGGTTAAGAGGCAATGAGCAATCATCATCACTCTGAACAGTACTGAGTGTAAATAACACAGCTGCTACCTATTTTTCCCTCTGGCAAGAGGTGTAAGAGCAGTGTGTTCATAGTCAGAGCACAGCTAACACAGGGTTCAAATCCAGCTCATTCAATTTTTTTTTTTTTTACAGATGGTGTCAAAATGGCATTACCTAAGTAAATGTGATAACTACAGAAAATGTGACAATCAATGACTAGAGTAAAGTATGTATTTTCCAGAATTTTTTCATTAATGTCTTCCTCTCTACAGTTACACTACTATTAGCTATTCTGCAGGCTTCACTGCAAATCAAAATTTAATTGTGTGTACAGCTTTCTAGAAATGACAAAGGCAGGAATATGTTTTGAAATGAATATTTCTGACTCAGCAGATATGGAACTATCTGTGCCTGGCCATATATCCTGAAAAGTGTGTGCAGTATGCTTTGTCACAATAAAGGCAGTTTGCACATCATATTCGATGAAGATTTCAGCCATTATCACCTGAATATGTCACAAACAAAATCCTACAGATGATTTTAAACCATGCTACAGTACATGAGCACTGATAAACTATTGAATTAAGGTAGCATGTTCATATTATCCATCAGCACAGTCAAGTCAGTCTGCAGACACCATCCATCAACATAACAGACACACACACATTTGGAGCATTTGGATGGATGTGATGAACACAAAAAGAGATGAACATACACCTAGCAGTGTTTTTTTAATGGAACATTAATGGTCATGTTTTCGGTCTGTTGTTATTATTGCCATTACATTCTGTGTAGCATGAAGTGAGTGACATAGGGGTAAAGAAGGCTTAGGAGAGGGACAGAAGTTTTATGACAAACAGAACAAGGTTAACTAAATATGTGATAGTAGTGGGGATGCATGTCACTTCAGATACTCATTTGTGGGCATTAATCAATATATCTCCATGAGAAATTATAAGTTTATAAAATTTTATTATGTGTGTGATTAAATGTATAATGCACATATATCAACACACTAAGAAATGATGAGAGATACATCTTGAATCAAACCATTGAAGCTGCTGTCAAAAGAATCATCATTCAAGTGATTTATGTCAACACTCCACAGAGAAATTTGCATTTTATTACATTCAGCAGTCTAAATAACTGTCATACAACTGTTTAAAAGTATTGTCTTCACTCTGGTTTAATTCTGTGTTCCTTTAGCCACAAAGTTTAAGCAGCATTGCATAGAGATAGCCAGACTAGTACGGCTGATGACAAAAGCTCACCTGGTTTTGGTATAGGACATGAAGAGCCATTTACTGTCACTCAGCATTGGTGAGCAATGACAAACTCTACATAAATGCAGAGGACAAAAAGGGAAGGCTTTATTAGGGGCCATTTCTGGCCATTTGTGTGGTATGTGGTACTATTTTCTGACCAGATGAAAGGTATAAAAATGGGGTAAATTGCAAAATGTTAGAAAGGGAATGAAGTAGTGGGAAGAACAAAAAGGAAGTAATAAAAAAGCAATTTGCAAGAGGGAATAAAGAAAGAACTACAGCTATCCACTACTTTAACAGTGTAGTGTGGACATGTATAGAAAATTGGATGAATGTGGACTGTCACCACAACATAGAGGGGTGACAACAAAACAGTCATGTCATATAGTGAATTGGACAAAATCAAGTGTGTTGAGAAGACATGCATGTGAAGTGGAGAGCTATGTATGGGACATTTTTTTATTTCAAAAAGAGAGGAATGTTGGGGAAGGGAGGTAGGAATATCTGGGTCAGGTAGGTATTGTAGGTGAAGAAGCAGGTGCAGACAAACAGGGCAAACAAGACAGACACATGGATGGTGATGGACACAAAAGTTTGGGGGACACCATGATTTGGGATAGGAAGGGGACAGGTGGAGGCACATGTCCATCAAGCATGGGAACAGTGAGAACCTGGTTCTCACTCTCAGAACTGTCATTACTGTTCCCTTCCTTAGCTCCCTGTGGGATTACTTGACATAGTGTTTTTCCTGCATTCAAAGGAGCTACTTCTCCAGATGGCTGAGGCATGCAGTAGTGCTATTTTCTAATACCTCACACTCCATCCCTGGCAGCTCCTGGTGATTGACGTAATCCCCACCTCCACCAATAATCCTGGAAGGTACCAATGCACCAGCTGTTGGGACAATGTTACCTGATGTTGATGGCCCAGGTAGTGCATGGGCTGCTGAGGCAGTCCTGGCAAACTGCATCCCAGATGTGCTGGTTGTTGATACAGCAGCTGCTGGAGGGTTAGCAGGCTGAGCCACAGCAGATGGCCTATCTCCATTTGCTGAAAATTAGTTTGTTTGTTGGCAGAAAAGTATGACATCAGAATGGTGTGTTGACATATATAAAAATTAAGAAAGAGTGATAAGGGGTAGGGTGAGAGGAAAAAAAGAAAACAGATGTTTAGAACCGTTATATGTCTCTTAAATTATTTATTACAGTTAAATATACTTTTGTTATTATATTAGCTATAGGTCATTCAAAATCCAAAATAGGAGTGTGAATTGTAACAAGTAATCCTTGCAATATGCACATATTGCTTATATGCATTTCAAGATAACACAGATTAAGTTAAAACATGGCATTAAAGCCAATTTTGACAAAATTTGTATTAAATAATGACATTTTTGAAATTAGAATGTATTTGTTACCTGTGGGAATTGAACCCACCAAGTCTGAATTCACAATTATCCTTGCCTAATACAATGAAAGTATGCATGCTTGCTTTTACAATTAAGATCTGCATGCTTAATTTGCTAGTAATGTATACAAGAGCAATAATTGTAATACAATCATGTTCATTTGTGCTGCATATATACTCCTTCCCTCCCTGAGTCTTTCTAATCTTTCAGCATGTGCCTTCCTGTTCACTGAAATTTCCTGAGGAGCTGGAAAATAAAGAAGGAGAGAAAAAGAGACATGAAGGCATTATGCATACCAGTGTTAGCTAACTACACCTTTCCAGATCAGTTAAAGTTGCTTTATCTGTATACTTACAGAACTGCGGGATGTCAGCAGTCCTAAACTTATCCAGCCACTGGTTGAGCTGAGCTTGCTTCCGCCATTTCAGGTTTTATAATGATGCCTGCATTGATCCATAGTGCAGGGAATGCCATTCACACTGGACACAGCCTTGGCTAGACTGTCCCAAGCCTTAGACTTAGACTGAGACCCATTATAGTTCCCCTGCAGCAGCCTATGGCTGTAGTGCTTTACAAGGAGTGCAATGAATATTTTTGACTCTTCCATACCTCATCTTTGAGCCCAGACTTGGGCATCATCCTTCACAGCTCCTGCCATCTTTGCACAGGTCTTCCAACAACAGTGAATGTTTTTTTTCACCAATTTACCATGTATTCAACATTACTGGAAACATTCACCATACCCACTATTAACTGGGAATCCTATATGACACCAAACGTACAGGTACAGAGATTTCCAGATTTTGCAAACTCAAGCTCCCTGGAGCAATTGTCAATACACCACACAGGGGTGCAATCACACTGGTTCTGGTCCTCACTAATACAGGAGAGTGTTGTACACCCCCTACTGTAATGTCTTCCCTTGTAAAGTCAGACCACAAAATGGTCTCCATTGAAGTAAAAATAAAACCTGAACCCCTCAGAAACTACTTTAAGGTTAACTTCCTGCTATTAAGTGATAATCTGTCAAACTTTCAAGCCCCTGTAAACCCTGAAAAAACTGCAGCTTGTTCACAAAAACATACACAAGCATGTTAATTGCTGCAGAGAAGCAGCGGTACCCACCAGGGAAAAAGTACAGAACTAAATGTAAAAATAATCCCCCCTGGTAGAATCACAAAATCAATAGGCTGTATAAGAGATAGAAGAAAATCTTTGCAAGATTAGGACATACAGCAACCAGCAGGATAAAAGCATTCTCAGCAAACTAAACAAACAACTCAAAAGACAAATGAAGTCTACCAAAGCCAAATGTGAGGTAAATCTGGCCTCCCAGGCCAAAGACAACCACAAGGCATTCTTTAGCTATGTCTGCAACCTCAAAGGCAATACACAATTGTGTGCAGAGTTCATTGTAAATGGAGTCACCGATACTGAGCCAGATGATATAGCATACCTCCTTGCTGACAAATTCAACTCCTACTTTATCACTCTCTCCCCCACACCCTTCCTGCAGGAAATACCATCACTAGGGAAGAGGTCATTAATGTTCTTTCAAAAGCCAAAACCACTGCATCAGTGGGCCCAGACAATATCCCAGGATGTTTTCGAAATAGCATGAAACATGATCTATCAGGCCCTCTGGAATTGCAATTTAACTGTAGCCTCCAAACAGGCATCATGCTTCATGAATGGAAAACTGCAACATCATCCTTCTGCACAAAGGTGGCCCATCAACAAACCCTGGAAACTACAGACCCATAAGTCTCACGAGTCTTATATGCAAAGCCATGGAAAGAATTAACATGGAAATTAACAATAATAATATAGTAAACCTCCAGACACTGGACCCAATCCAGTTAGGTATCATCAAGGGGAGGCCATGCCTACTTGGTAGACTTCTTTGAGAAGGTCACCAAAGCAATGGATGAGGGCAAAATGGTTTACCCTGCCTCCCTTGACCTGGCCAAGGCAATTGACACAATATTCCACTTGGGCATTGTTGACAAACTCAAAGGGTTTGGTAAAAAACTGTATGTCACCTGGTAGATAGCCAAAAGGCAAAGAGACAGGACCTAGGAAGTTAGAATTGGGGAGTCCACTTCTACAAAGTGGCCAGTCAAAAGTGTAGTCCCACAGGGATCGTTCCGTGAACCACTCCTTTTTGGCATTTACTTCTCAGAAGTCAAGGCCAATGTCAGTGGTCTCTGGCTGACTAAATTTACAGATGATTGTGAATTATGAGCTGTCATTGAATCTCACACTAATACAAATGTTCTCCAGGAAGGGCTGACACAGACAACTGGTGTCAGAGTCATGGACTAAAACTAAATGCCAAGAAATGCATAATAGTATCCTTTGGGAAGTCATCCATCTCTGGTAACTATCATATTGACAATACACCACTTAGAGATGAGTCAGTAGTCAGGGACATAGGGACGTGCATAGGCAGTAATCTAGCCTATGATCATCCCATGTCTACAGTAGTAAGTAAATCATTCTATGTTGCTCAACTTATAAACAAAGGCATGGCATTTAGGTCCAACAAAGTCATTGTT
Source organism: Protopterus annectens (assembly GCF_019279795.1). Taxonomy (NCBI): domain Eukaryota; kingdom Metazoa; phylum Chordata; order Ceratodontiformes; family Protopteridae; genus Protopterus; species Protopterus annectens. The sequence continues at coordinate 1,660,632,369 of NC_056743.1, forward strand.
CCACTGTGTTTGGCATTCATCAAACCTATGATTGAGTACAATGCCCCCTTTGGTACGTACCTAACCAGGCATATCCAACAATTGGAATGTACACAGATATTCCTCCCTAAAAGAATACATGAAATGTCCTTTTCAGACAACCTCAAGGCCCTATTGCTGTATTCTGTATCTTACAGGCTGTTGGCGGGAGATATCTGCCTGGCATACAAGGCATTGTCAGACCCCACTCTGATGGGAATTCTGCATATTCACAAAACAAATATTATTACCAAACAATGATGAAGGCAGTTTATGAAATAGGAAGGGTAATTTGACAGTTGGCATTAATTTATGTCATGTTTTCTGCTATACATAACAACAGATTTGTCCAGTGGTCAACACTGATATATTCAATGACTTAGCTTTAACTTAGAACTGAATTTGGAAGGATCAGTTTTATGACTTCACACATATTTTGTGGGGCCTTACACGCTGATAAAAATAAATTGTACAATGTGGGATTCAAACATATGTGAAACACAGAATACATATATTTCTATATAGGTGATTGTTTCTCATTGCCACAGATGAACTGTTTGTCAAACATTGTCATTACTAATATATACCTTAAAGAGTGAGATGTGTTATACATCAATTAACCATGTATGTGTGTGACATGGCATAGGTCCTGGTTTATGCATTCTCAGGTGTGATGCAGGAGTAATGTGTGACAATATCCTAGAAATGCATATGCTTGTATTACTTTCAGAGTAGATTTTTGATTTCTGGGCCAGACCACACAATAAATTCTATTTTACAGCTATAATTCTTTCAAGGGAGGTATAACTATGAAGTCCATCTCTGGTCAGAAAATAAATGTTTAATTACAGAATGATAATTGTCATGCTACACCAGTTACACATGTAATACATATGATACCATGTGTATGCTCAATTAACCTGCTATACATAGTTATTTTTATGTATAATTGTCTTTATTTTGCTTTTTTTGTTATACATTTAAGTGGGACCCATTAATATAAAGTGTTGTGTATTGGTTGAGATGCCCGGTTCAGCTGTGTTCTGGCCATGAACTTGCATCTGGTGTCACAGGAAAAACAAGGCAGTAGATGTACTTTTTTCAAACAGTTCTGTTCAGAGTACTGATGACATTACAATGCCTCTTAGCCTATTTGTGTGACAGAAGGCAAAGAAACTAACAATGTTTATTTTTGCAATTAACAACATTTCTTTTTTTCTGCAGCAGTGAACCCTATTTGCGCACAGTTGAGCAACACAAAAATGAGACAGGCAAAATGGAATATAGATTATTTTTCTTCATACTCATGATCATTCCTGAGTAAAAACATGCTATGGAACTTGAACCATGGTCTAACTATTGTGTGTATTGTGTACCTCAATGTCTTTATAAGATGTCCTGCACACATACTTGGTTCACGGATGTAATTTATGCTGTCATAATTATCCAAGATGCTGACCACCACGCAATGCTGCTAACCATGATTGTGCTTCCTAAGCCAACCGACATTAATTTCTAAATATTTAGGCATTTGTACATGTTTGAACTAAGCTGCATGTCACAAATGTTAATAAGAGAAGAAAAAAATAAACACACATTGAACAATTACCAGGTCTGGATTTGAACTATCGGATTAATGACATTAGAAAACACAGTTGGAGTGTGTTCTCTCTCTTTGCCACAAGCACAACTTTACAACAGCAATCAAATCATGTGGATTCAAACAATTCACATTTTCTCTACAGTACTAACAAAGATATAGAGTTGTACATTCTCAGTTGGTTGTATGTTTGGCTTACATATTTAGTGTTACATATTTAGTGCAATGAGTGATCACACAACCAATTATGAATATGCTTGCATAAATGCAGCTCTGTCTTCTCTTTAGATTGTATTCATTCTTCCATTATCTCTGTATTCTCAGACATGCAGTCTATACTGCATTTTGTGTCATTGTCTTTTAAATGTATGATAAAAATAAATGACAGTGAAAAACATTTTTCAGCAAAGGAATGAGAGTCTGGCTGTTAGTGAACAAAAATGATAAATGTGTGCTGTTTTGTTTCATTTAAAAACTTGCTGAATTTAGTTCCACACTTTGGAAGGGTAGCCTCACTGACACACCCACTGAAAGAAATGTCTGAATTGCTGTTGTTTTATTTGTGTTTTACATTAAACATTCACAGTTGCAAGCCATCAGCAGCTATCACTGGTGTAGAGCCTATACTATGTTTACACTGCTACACAAAATCTGAAATTTAGTATTTAGCAATTCTAATGAGTTCACACCCCATTTGCATCTTCACTATACTCAGAGAGCTGAATTTACACTACAAAAAGGTAACCATGCAGTTAGGGAACCTGAAGGTGAGAAGACTTGTGTATATGGAGAAAACAGAAGTTGATATTCCTTTGAAGGAGATTTAGTGGTATAGAAGGCTTATAATTTTGCTAAGGTATGCTTGCACTATTCAAATACATTCTACATTTTGAAAAGTGTTACAAATGTATTTATATATCCATCAGAAAATGGAACTTTTTTCTCTATGCACTTCATATACTTCACTGTTAACATAGGCATTTTTGTTAGGCATTTACAATTCTGAGATAGACAGGTTATACTTTCAGCAAAACTATTATTTTTAAAATTTGATTTTCAATATTCTATCTTATTGGAGAGAAATAATGTCACTGACACATTTGTTATGCTTCTGAGATGGTCCAGGTCCACTACCATGGGAGTGATGGGCACAGTGTGAAGTGAATGGCATTCATAAATTTACTTTTTTTTTGTAAATGCGGACACATTCTGATAATTGTGTGGAAAGCATATATTGATTCTGTGGTATTCCTTGGTTTGTATGAACCTTCATTTGTTTGTTATTTTGGGGGTAGAGGAGCCACCTACCATTAAGGTTTTAAAAAAAAGTGTGTTTCAAGTGCTTTTCTGTTAAAAATGTGCAGGCATTCTGATATTTCAGTGGAAAACATAATACATTAAATATGTGGTATTTCTTGGTTTGTGTGTGAGAAGGAGGTGAGACATCCACATAACCTTCAGTTTTACAAAATGAAAAATGTGTTTCCACTGCTTAATGTTGAAAAATGTGTACGTAAGCAAGACATTAGTTATGTGACATTTATATGTTTTATTCTTCCCTGTTTTATGTCACATAGGATAATGGCAGCCAAGCTAACAAATCTATGTAAACTCCCTTTCAGTCACTCAGAAAATGAAGTGATAATCCAGGCTTTGACGTGCCATGGAGCCTTTCTGCTTGAGAAAGGACTTGGGGATACGGATGCCAGAAAGGAGATTTGGAACCAGTTAGTCAATGACATCAATGCAGTAGGAGGTTGCAGCAGGAAATAGGATCATGTGTGTCATTTCACCATTAATATGGTTTCATTAGCCTGAAGGGAGCATCTGCAGTTGCCTGAGAACAGCTGGGTACATGGGGCGGTTCTGCTATGGAGCCCCCATTGACACCATACGAAGAGTTCCTGTCCACTGTTGGAGATCCAGATAGGCCAGTGGAAACTGCATACCATGTGCTTGATGTTGGTGCTGATGTGTCTGGGAGGACAAGTGTGCACCATGAGCAGCTTCCAGGTAAGCTTACATATGGCAAGATTTACATTTGCTTGCATACTAAAATATATAATTCAGTTAATACTTTCTGTCAATTTTTTCTGTACCTGCTGATAAGTTAATAGAGGTATGCAACAGAGTTGTTCAGTACATATAAGTATGGCTGAACATCTCGGCCAAGCTTCAGTTTCAGCTATTTCTTACAGGATATATAGGTGATTGTGTATTTACTCCCCCCTTGTGTTATTCTCATTATGATGGTAAATTGCCATCCTTTCCTTGGTTCATTTCTTCCAGAACAATCCCCCTTTAAACGTGTGGAGACATCTGCACATTGTAAGCAAATAATTATTTGCTTATTAATGACCATTCTTTAGATATATAATTATCTGTATGTGTGGGGAGGGTGTAATGAGTATCTGTATTGCTGTATCATCTATGATTGTGTGGCCAGTGTTACTTTGTTATCATCTACATTGGTTTAATATTTAGTGTAGTAGTAATTTCATTTTTGTGTTTGTTGCTTATTATCACAGATGATCTCGACAGTGGAAATATAGGACTCCTATAACCTAATGTGTCAGAGTAATAGTAGGCTCTGATGATTATGGTAGTCAAACAGAGGCACAGTCAGGGGGGTGAAGAGCTTGAATCTGACACTAAAGTTGAGACTCACTCATCCCCTGTATTTCCTTCAGACACAGTGAGCATGCCTAAGCATACCTATTCCACTGAGCTCTCAGATAGTGGACAGGTTGAGGGTGACACAATTGATCAGGGTAGGGTGGTTACTGTGGCTTCAGTGCCAGTTGACTCTGGCCACAGCCAAAGTGTGGGTGAGGTACCATGCAAGAGGGTTGTTCGTAGTGCTCTGAGGTGGACTATTGACCACACTCCCTCACATCTTGGTGTGTCATTACGTGCCTCTCAATGTATGTTTAGAGCCATCATGGAAACACAGACATGTTCCACAAGGATGTCTGAGGACATGCTTAGTATTCTAGATGTGGCACAGGTTAATGTGCTTGACTCCCTCTGCTGTGTGGCCGATTCAGTGGATCAGATGAATGACACGATGGAAAGGGTAGTGTCAGTGATGGAATGTCTGCTGGGATGGGAACAATATCTACATGGTCATAGCTCAGCATCATCATCTGCTGTTAGCCAATATGGAACTACTTCTACTGGTACAGCAGTGTTTGAGGTGTCCTCACTTAGATGTGGTAAGCCACAGGGTTACAAACCTGGGTGTAGCCATGAAGAATGCTTGTCCAGCAGATATCACTCATGTTCATGTAGCACCAGCACATCTGACCATGGGCATGGATGTGCCAGTGCTACTCCAGGCAGAACCAGTTCCCATGGTCGGGGTGACAACGATGAATTGATCCCTCTACCATGCATGGTTCACACCTGTCCAACATACCAGGATGTAGAGCTAGCAAAGAGTTTGGCTGTGTTCATGCAGACACTCATACATACTTTTCACACTGAGTGCACATGCAGACACACATAACAGGTATGTGAAGCATTCATGAGGCTTGCAGGTCATTCTGTATCAGTGGCCATTTGATAATTAGCTACATTTCTGCCTGCCTGTCTTTCATAGTCACACACACTCAATACTTTATGTCAGCCTTGACCTCCTGTCCCCGCCAAACAACACCCTGTGCAATTGATAACTGTGACATCACCTTGTCTATCTTTTAGATTCAGGGATACCTATGTATTTTTTTTCTGGTGCAGAGGGTGCCTAGCTAACAGAGTGCTTAGTATGCATGTGTTGGTGATGATATTTTGAAACATTTACTGATTTCTTTCAGCTTTTTTACTGTTGTGATTACCACCTTGAAATTGCTAATATGTCAGTGAGGCGTTTTGCTCCACTTGTGAGAATGTAGGGATAATTAGAGACTTTTGACGGTTTTTTGCATTGTGTGTAGTTGCAATGCATGAGGCCTGTTAGCTGACAAACCGGAGAAATCTATCGACATAAGTCAGTCATGTCACATATTGATGGCATTGCTGTGACAACTCATACACATTCTGTTTAAGTACATTTTCA